>NC_141550.1:32845000-33000000 GCF_021556685.1 Rattus norvegicus | reverse complement strand
CTCGCTTTCTCCTTTTTAAAAATCTAAGACTCCGGTCCGTGGATTATTGCCTCCCATGGTTAAGGCGGGTCTTCCCACCTCAGTTAGTTTAATTTAGATAATCTCTACAGGCATGCCCAGAGGTTTGTCTCCTAGGTAATTCTAGTTCATGTCAAGTCGACAGTATTTGCCACTTCAGGATCCTGGCCCATCCTGGTCCATCCTGGTCCATCCTGGTCCATCCTGGTCCATTCTGGTCCATCCTGGTCCATCCTGCAAATGTGTGCCATGTTAGTGAATTTTGACTGTTCCCAACACCTTTATTATTTTACTTGGTGAGGGTCTCAACTGTGTGTGATATAAAGGATCCTGCATTCTTACTCAGATCTCTGCAGTCATCTGTGAGGCATGTTTTCTTGACCTTTGACCAGTTGAGCAAGATGATTTTTATTATTTTTCCAGCAGAAATGGTAACTTGATAACTTATTCTATTTAATTAAAAAAATATACTTATAAAGCTGGAGAGATACCTTAGTAGTTAAGACCACTGACTGCTCTTCCAGAGGTCTTGAGTTCAATTCACAACAACCTCTAGAGGTTCACAACCATCTATAATGGGGTTTGATGCTTTCTTATAGCATGCAGGCATACACGCAGACAGAACACTTATACATAAAAAGCATACAAAATATTGACTTACTTATTTTTCAGGGGGAAGGGGTATATGCATGTCATAGCCTGTAAAAGCCAAAGGACAACTTTATGGAGTGAGTTCTCGTCTTCCACTAGGGGAGTTCCTGGGATTGAACTCAGGTCACTGGGTTTGATGGCAAGGGCTTACTTGCTGAGTCATCTCTCACAGGTTAACCAATTCTTTACGACATACGTGGCACATTGTTCATGGTCTGGTCCTGCCTCCATCAAGGATGCTGTCATTCCCCCAACAAGGCAGATTCCTAAGAGCCCAGTGGAAGGAATCTGGTACTGGAGGTTGCTCTGCAGGACATTTTTTTGGTTTTAATATTTCTTAAATGTATCTTGAAATGATCCAGACAGTCAGTGTGCTGTCTGGATGTTAATACAGGAAAACTTGTCTTGGGATCCCTTCAGGGTCGGCAATGTTTTAACATGTCCAGTGAACACAACCAAGGGATGTTCCTTACCAACCAGAAGTGTAAGTCCAACTCCAACTAAGAAGAAAATGTGGAGGCACACTGTGGTATAGGTGGGGGCAAAGCATGAGACTTTAGGAACCCCAATTTTATTGAGGTGTAATTTGTGTCCCAGAGCACTCATTCCTTTCAAATGCACAATTGGTTCACAGCGGGTTTATGGAGCTGTGACATATCACCACAATCTGAGTTCATAATCCTACCCTAAATCCAGCAGCCATGCGTTTACTTCCTGTTTCCAAAAGGTTGCTTTTCCTGGAAATGATGTAAAATGAAATCATACAATAGGCAGTCTTTGGACTTCTTTCAGTTAGTAAATTACATTAGTGGCTTATTCACATTATATATACACTGATAATTGACTGGTCCCTTTTTATGATGAAGGGCACTGTTCCTTATATCCATGGAGATTGGTTGTAGGATCCCAGAGGAGGAGAGAGATGCAGATGCTCATGACCCTTCCATAAAACTGCACAGTATCTGCATATAACCCCACATCCTCCTGAGTGCTTTATACTTTGGGTAGCTTATAACACCTATATACCTATGAAGTGTGGATGCTGGGGACAATGACAAAGGGAGTTGGGGTTCAGGAAAGATGGGTTTGATTCACGGTGGTTGAATCCATAAGCATGAATTCCGCAGGCATGAGGGCCTGTTGTATTTGTCATTGTACTGATACAGTAGTTTGTTTACTCATGTCCCAGTCAGTAGGTATTTGGGCCGCTCCTCCCTTTTTGGCCTTAGAAACACAAACTCTTCAGTTGTTACTGCTGCTGCTACTGTTATTATTGACACTCAGT
Source organism: Rattus norvegicus (assembly GCF_021556685.1). Taxonomy (NCBI): domain Eukaryota; kingdom Metazoa; phylum Chordata; class Mammalia; order Rodentia; family Muridae; genus Rattus; species Rattus norvegicus. The sequence goes on along the minus strand of NC_141550.1, from coordinate 32,998,046 downwards.
TGAGCTACGCTGCCTTACTCAAGGGGTCCTCCTGACTCAGACTCACAAATAACTAGATGCTAAGTACCTACCAGACCACTCAGCTTAGCCCTTTTGCCTAATGCTGCTGGGAATGTTTGCATCGAAGTCCCTACGTGAGCATTTGTTGCACAACATTCTTGTTTTTCTTGTGTAAATTTCACCAAAAATGAAGTTGTTAGGTCATCGGCTAACTCTATAAGCAATATTTTAAGGAACTGTCAAACTACTTTAAATTGCTTGCCATTTAAATTATGCAGCTTTGCAGTTTGCTTTAAAACAATTTTTAAGTGCATTTGAGTGTTTGGCTTACATGTATCTGTATGTGCAGCATGTGCATGCAGTACCAGTGGGACCTAGAAGAGGGTTTTGGATCCCCCTGAAACTGGAGTTTAAAGACTGTTGTGAACTGACAGTGAAGGTGGTGGGAACCAAATCTGGGTCCTCTGCAGGTGCATCAAGTGTTTTAACCACCAAGCCATCACTCTAGTCCCAAATTTTGCTTTGAAAAGCAAATTTCGATAAGATGATTGATCAACATTGTCAAGCAATTATCTGCAGAGTAAGATGTCAAGTTCTTGAGCAAATGCCAAGGAGGACTATAGTTAGGTCATGTGGTAAATTAATTTTTAGTGTTTTGAGGGTTCTCCACCCTTAGTCCAGAGTGGCCAGACCACTCTGACACCAGCAGTGACTGATGGATCCTTTTCCCAATTTCTTCTCTAGCATGAGTTGTCAGGTACTTTGCTAATCTTTGCCATCTAGATAGGGTAAGAAGAAATCTCAAAATTGTTTTGACCGTACTTCCATAACTGCTAGGAGTAAAGAATAGTTTTGGAGACATTTCTTAGGTGTTTTTATTTTTCCTTTTGAGAACTCTTCAATCGGTCCACCTACAATATAACTCTTGCACATAAAGTTCAGGAACCATCATGGAATAGGGAGTAGAAAGATTACTAGAGCCAGAGGAACTGGTTATTTTCTGTGAGATGCATCTCTTAAAGATATCAAGGAAGTTACACCCGTGCAATCTCAATAAATGTCTATGTAAACAAGCCCTGACTTAGGATGGCCCCAACTGAAAAGGGGGAATTCTACTGCAGTCCTCAACTCTAGACAAAGAACTATAAGCAACTAAGAAATAATGAGAATGGAAAAATAGTAGTCCTCAGGGAAAGTCACTCAATTGGTTATTCAATAACAAGTCGTCAGCCCTAAAATTATATGTATTCAAGTAACAATGTACAGATTAAGCAGACTGTATCTAGATACTTAGAAACACACACACACACACACACACACACACACACACACACACACACACACAAAGAAAAGAGGCCAGAGGCCATAGATTAGTAAGTGTGATGGAGTGGTACATGGAAGGGATTGAAAGGAGGAATGGGAAAAGAAAAATGAAGTAATCAAATTTCAAAAAAAATTTACAAGATACAGCTAATATGTGCTACTTACATTTAACGTGTACCATTTGGTGAGTCTGAAATGAGCTTATACCTATAAAATCATCCCCACGGTAAAGGCTATTTCTATATCAACCAACTCTAGAACTTTCATTTTGCTCTATTGCTTTCTTTTCAAATATACTTCATATGAGGTCCACCCTCTTTGCAGATTTCAAGTGCTCAACACAGTACTGCTAACTTTCAACACTATGCCATCTGTCTTAGTTAAGGTTTTATTGCTGTGAACAGACACCATGACCAATGTAAGTTCTATAAAGGACAGCATTTAATCGTGGCTAGCTTATAGGTTCAGAGGCTCAGTCCATTATCATCAAAGCAGGAACATAGCAGCATCCATCCAGGATGTAGGAGGAGCTGAGTTCTACTTCTTCACCAGAAAGAAGCCAGGAATAGTCTCAGCTAGGAGGAGGGTCTCCAAGCCCACCGCACAGTGACACACCTCCTCCAACAAGGCCACACCTTCTAATAATAACACTCCCTGGGCCAAACATATGCAAACCATCACATTCCATTCCCTGGGCCAAGCATGTGCAAACCATCACACCATCGATCTCTCTTACTATAAGAACTCACACCACTCCAAACATGCTCCTGGGAGCTTCATGTTTCCCATGGGGCTTTCCATCATGCCATGCCAGTCTGACAGGTATCTTTGTCTTTCTAGGAGTAAATAGTGTGGTGCTGATGGAACGGTTGAAGACTTACTCAGGAATTGGTGTGGTCCATTGAGTTAAGAACAAGATCCAGACTAAGGGAAAACTGAATTCCAAATTTGCAGTAAAGATCCTGATAAGTCAAGGAAATAAGTTGGGGCTTGTACATAGTGGACTCACCTACACACTTTATGATGGAAATCAAGTATGTCAGTCAACTTTGATGGCACTGTGACAAACTACTAGAAGCAAATAACTTATAAAAAAAAAGGAAAAGCTTGTTTTGTCTCATTGTTTAGTAACTTTAATAAATGATTGGTTGGAATGTTATTTTGTGCCTAACCAAGTGGCCCATACAGGGAACATGATAGAGAAATCTTGTTTATTTCATCTGAGGAGTAAACAGAAGGACTTTGGTTTCAATATTCCTTTCAAGGGTGCATCCTAACAAATAACCTAACTACCTTCCATCAGGCCCCACATCCTAAACCTTCTACCACTACCTTCCAATATTGCCACAGGGGCACATTGGGACTCTGGAAACATCTATCCAAATGGCATCAAGCATGCTTTTGATTAGCCTCAGATAGATAGAAGGCTGTCTTAAGTATGTTACTTTTATGGGAAGAGATCCCATAGACTTTTCTGCAGCAAACTCCTAGACCTTCACTTGAGCAAGACCTACTGTGAATCCCACCTCAATCTCTCATCCTGAGGTTTAACTCAGTTTGCCTTTGCAGATGTTTGTGGACTAAGAACTAACCTAGAACCCAGGAGCACAGACCATGTCTACAATGAGCCATGGACCTGAGCAAACACTCTAAGGCCACAGGAAGGTTGATTAGCTTCCTAAAAGAAGTAACTGCGTGTGATTTTCTGCTTTAAAAACATGTGACCTGGTTAGAATCTGATAAACAGAAAATAGGTATACAAGGGGGTTTAAATGGGAGGTGACATCATAGCATGTCTCATGGCAGTGTGTGATGGAGAAGCAATTAAAGGATTTGGGACCTCTGTTTGAAGAAAGAAACCATAGAATTTCATTTGTAGGATGGCGACAAAAGCTTGGGGGTGGGAGGAGTATCAGAATCTTATTTGTTGATCTAAGACAGGGAACCTATTCCCTGAGGAGAATATCATAGCAAATATAGGTTGGAGGCAGATTGTGAATTCTGGTTTGGTTACATTCACATTGAAAAGTCAACACGGAGAAATCAAGTGGGTCTGTTACTCGGTGCATAGATTTATCATGCAAACTTGCAGCTCTTTGATGACTGATAATCAGTGAAGCGATGAAAATCCTGGATACCACAAGTCAAGAGAAGAATCTTGAAACAATTCTCTGAGAAATGTGAACTCCTAAGGGCCTGAAGGAGGTCAAGTATAGGCCGAGAAAAGTATTAGAGAGAGTGTGTCTGTGTATTAAATAGAAAAGTGAGATGTGATACCTCTCTCCCAACACATATCACCACCTCTGATGAGTTTGCATCACAGTGTCTCCGGGAACAGTCCTTGGAAGAGAGTCTAACTCAAGTACAGGAGAAAACCACCCTAACCTTACCAGGTTCCTTTGACTAGTATGTAAAAAGAAAGAGAGAGAGAGAGAGAGAGAGAGAGAGAGAGAGAGAGAGAGAGAGAGAGAGGGAGGGAGGGAGGGAGGGAGGGAGGAAGGGAGAAAAGAGTATAGCTAACACCAGAGACTGCATTTTTAGCTCAACTTTACATTTTAAGTCTCATTTGCCTTCACAAGACTATCCTATTCATTTATCCCATTGTTAGAATGTGCCCTCCCAAAGTGCACACACACAATGCAGACTGCAGCCCCATGGTCATATGGTGACTATATTTGGAGGTGGGGTTAAACGGGACTTGATAAAATCTTGAAGACAGGGCATCATGATGTCAGGAGTTTTATGATAAGAGAAAGAAATCCATGTATCACATCTCTGCCTCCTGGTCATGTGCTGAGCTCTGGTGTTATAATGTAGGTAAAGCTAGAACTGTGCCCTCCTCAGCCTCAAACTTATAAGTCCAGAAAATTCTATTCTTAGTAAACACCCAAGACAATGATGCAGATATTCTGTTTCTGAAATGGACAAAGGAAGAAGAAGTTTTGTCTTCCCACTACCCCGACCCCCACCCCTCATGCCTGCCAAGTTCCTCACACACCATCCTGAAGGCAGTCACTAACTAATTGCTTTCTTTACTTTTGGTTTAAAAAGCAGCTTCTGCCCTGCACTGAACAAGACTGTTTTATATTTGCCTAGCAATTACCAGCAGCAGCTGACCCTTCCTGCTTCCAGACTGACCCTCTCTGTGGCTGAGGTCCCCTCTGTTAGAAAGGCTTTTCTGACCTCACACACACAAAAAAATCAAAACAATCGAGATGTGTACCCACGGACTCTGCAGTTGCAGAAGGAGCTGTTTCAGGTCTGGACGGAATCAACATTGTCTTCCTCTCTCCTCTTCCTGCTCCCCAGCAAAGCCTCTTCCTCTGTTCTTCTTGTTTAGGCCAGCAGAACTGGTATGGAGTCAAAGCGTTAACATTCCTGTAGGAATCTGGGATGCAATAAGCATGTTAAACTTCTTTGTTGGTCCTAACCTTATAAACTAGTGGGAGACTTGGTTCTTTGGGAGGGGGTTAACCCTTTAAGTCACAGACACATTCCAATACCTCCTACTTTGTTTGTTAAGTTATAGGGAAGTTTTAAATGTTCTCTTTGCTTTCTGAAGATTTCAGTCTAGAAATCTAGAAATGAGTGGAAAATAGAGGTTAATGGTAGAAAATAATGAAATATATTTTGTGCATAGAGTTAAGTCTCAAAGGTAGGGCCAAATGGTTGAAACATAAATATCGTTTTGAACTATAGAAAGAATAATGAATCATAGTTGAGCATGGTGGTATGCAAGTATAACTGTAGAACTGAGAATAGAAACAAGACAATTGCAAGTTCTGGGACAGCTTGGGTCATGGAGAGAGTTTCTACTAGCCCTGGCAATAAAGAAAGAAAGACCTTGTCTCAAACAAATAAAAATAGATGAATGGATGGATAGATAGATAGGTAGATGGATGGAGGGATGATTCAGGTTCCCTGGGCAGGATGGACTCAGGCTGTGGGATGGTGAGGGAGGGCTGACTATTCACTATGGGCACAGTCTATCTGCTTATGTAACTGACTGAGTGTCGTGAGAAATAGCCACCTGTGTCTGTCTAGGCAGCTGTCACAATCTTAGTCACTGCTTCCTGTGAGAAGATCCTTCCTAGACAGAGAGGGGAGGGCATCAGAGAAAAATGTCTCTGTCTCCACTCTCTATTTACTTTACTCATGTAAATAGATACGGGCGGGTTTTTCCATGAAAGAACGAAGTTTCAGAGACATTCCTTTGTCTACACAGGTCTGCCATTTCTCTGAAAAGCTAATTAAAAATGTGCTAAATGAAGACATTTGTGGCAAGAGATTTGCTTTCTTTTCCCCCAATGACTTGTGTGAAATGATGGATTAGATTTAAAAACTGACATTAAAAGATGGTGAGGACTCAGCCATGGTAAGAAAGCTTCTCTGGGGGCTCAGGCAAGTGAGTCTTGCTGGCTCAACCCTGAGGGAAGATGGACTCAAGCATGAAGGCAGCTGTCTGTTCACAGACTCCTATTATCCCCAGAATGTCACAGAGACACAAATGGCATTGTTGTTGTCTCACGAGGTACTGACAGAGATCACAATGGAACAGCAGTAAACCATACGACTCCTTTCCAGACTTAGAGTTTGTTGTCCTGACAATCTCATCCTGAACTCCTCAGCCTGGACCACAGTTCAGCCTGGGCTGGTGCTGAGCATACTTGGAAAGCTGTGTCTGGGGCAAGGCCAGAGGAGAACGGTTTTCAACACTGATTCAGCATCTGCAACAGTAAGAGACCAGGAGAGGGAGGCAGGGGAGGCAGTCCAAAGAAGAGCAAGAGTCAAAAGCCGCTGTTTGTGGCTTTCTGTTTAGAGGTTGGAATGGCCAGCATTCGTTTTTAGTGTCTGTAACTGTAGTACATCATCTGAATGAACCCCAGTGCACGGCAGATTCCTGGTTATGGCTAGAAGAAAGTCTGTGCTCAAGGAACCCAGATATGTATGAATAGAGGATCTGACATGTTAAGAATTCAGATGAAATTGACATTACATGGTTCCAGAAGTAGGCATTCTAAAGGTCAAGACTCTTGAGAGCTTTAGCATGTTGATTACAATTTACATCCAAGTCCCCAACTAAAATACAGTTTGCTTCTCTCTTGGTGTATGGCCACGGTCATCTGTTGGCCTTTGATCTACAGTGTGACGATGTTGGGAAGTAGAGCCTAGTAGGAGGAACTGCCTTATGGAGCCAACACTCTTATTAATGAACTCTCATTAATTAATGCTCTTATTATGGGAGTGGATCATGACTGATGGATTGTGTTGATCACATAAGGCTTTTACTCTTTTCTCTTACCCTCTCTTGCCTTTTTGACTTTGTCTGTGTGATGACAGAGGTCTTTGCTAGACATGAACTCATGTGTCCTACCCTTCCTAGCCACCAGAATTGTGATCCAAATAAATTTCTGTTCTTCATGGAAGACTTAGTCTGTGGTATTCTGACATAGCATCACAAAACAATCAGTGAAGACACACGGAAACACTCCAATAATAAACAGTCTGCCCTGGGAGAACCCCCATAGCACATGGTCTACATACAAGTCAGTTTCAGTCGTCACTGTAGTCCAACTAACAGGAAAGAAGCAGGAGACAGTGACCATGACCTTATTTCTATTTCCATTTCACTGGATCAACTAAACCTCCAGCCACAAAAAAATGAACGGTTAGGAAGAGTACGGTTTGTACATGGGGGACCCAACAGCCCAAACATAACTTTTGAAACACAAACATGAGAGAACAGCCAACCTTTTCCATCGCATGCAGGGTGGGTCAGCTGGAGATCTTCATGCCCTGAGTTTCTACACCAGTTTTTCCCTATGCTTCACTGACAGGTACCCCTGTTGTCTCCTATCTCTTTCTATCCCCTGGGTCAGTCCCCACTGCCACCTGTAGCGTCCTTCAAGGATACACTTGTACGTTCACAGATCAGTTAATCAATTAATACTTTAAGTACTCGACTTACAGCTGCCCCCACAAAGTTTCCTCTGCTTAGAGGATCAGCTGTTTGGAATCCCTGGGTAAGCTCTACCCTCTTATCGCCTGCTGAGTGAGAAGCAAGATGGAGGGTGCAGCATGTCACGATGTCAACTCCCCCAAAGCTGTCAGCTTCTGGTGTCTGGCTCTGCCCTGCTTGCTTCGTGTTGCTATGATTATGCTACTGCATCCCTGAGAGTTTCTCTTTCCAGACAAAAATGTCTTGAGTCCTGCGTTGATAAATGAACAAATAAACCACCACAAGGCCAGGTTATTTTTGCAAGATTTCACCACTGTGAAGCCTGAACTGACCTTTAACCTTAGAAGCCTTATTCTAAGAGCCCAGGCTTAAAATATAATCCTGCATGTAAACAATGGCACAGTCCTCCAGCACCCAAGATGGGCAGCAGAACACTGGAAATCACCTAACTGTCCAACAAGGAAAGCGATTAGAACCTTGCTCTCCTGGCTGCAGTCTTCCGACCCGCATGGTCAGCGCGTGCCCTGATACTTCTCTGCTTTTAATCAGCTGCCCCTCTTTCTGCTGAGCTTCACTGTTAGCAGTGATACCTGAGGCTGAATGCAGACTGCCACAGACCGATTCTGTCTAGGCTGATAAGATCAACATTACTTGCTGTTTTCTTCCTTATGGTTTTTTCTTCTGTTTTACAGTAAACGTATTACATATTTTTAAACTATGGGCAGGAAAGTTTCATCTTTAAACCATTGTTTAAGCATCTCTTTCTTCCATGGGGCCAGTGACCTAGTCATTTCCTCTGCGCATCCTCACTCCTGAGAGTTGAGAAAACCACCAGTCGGGCCATAGTAGGCAAACTCTACTAAAGGATCCTCTGTCCTAACTGAGTCCCTCCAGATTCCCTGGCTGCAGTGGGGTCAGTTGTCTTCCCAGTGACCGGAGTCAAGAGAGCCTGAGTAAGTCCTTCTGAGGACAAACAGATGTCCGAGCTGATGCGGTGACTTTGATTGGAGCACCAACAGCTGAGACCTCCCAGAGATACCTTAAAAGCCAGCGCTGGAGGCATTTTCTCAGAGATCCATTTTTACAGATGGGCCCTGCCTGGCCTCAAGACCTGCAGGAATCAGAAACAGATGCGGACTCACTCTGTCCTCGCACATGAAAAGCGCTGTCCCACGCAAGTCTCACGGCGTCCTCTCGGGGATAAAACGTATACCCAACCTGCTCTCATGACAGGTCACGTCACTATTGTGAGGCTGGAGATGCAGGTGATTATTTACAAAATGCAAATATGTTGGATGAATGGCAAAAAAACTAAAGCTAGCAAACGTGAGCCAAAGGAGGCTAAGTCTATGTTTAGATGGAAACACAGGCCACCAGGGATGAGCCAGACAGCCGGACATGACTCTGGGAACTAAAAGATAAACGACAGGGGTCCTAAGTCCTGGCAGACTGTGAGACAGCAGTTGGTGATTGGACTCCTGGGCTACCCTACCATATGGGTGGGAACTCTTAGGCCCTCAAAGGCAATTCCTTGCTTATAGTCAGATTCTTCTGGGTGGAATGTCCATCTTCTTTTTTAGACCTGCTCTTGGTGCTTTCCTATGTGGAAACCTAACAGTAAGTAACTAGAAAACTTAGACATGTGATCTTTACAAGGGAAATGAAAAGTAATGGATGAATTCAATCAGCTTCTAGGGAAGACAATAGGTGGCACTTTAGGTTACTAACTGCTGTTTTACACAAGAATCATGGGGCTGAGGAGGTGACACAAGTAGGTAAAGTCAAGAGGACCTGAGTTCAGATCTCCAGAACCAATGTAAAAGTCAGGCATGAGAACACCAGCCTGTAAACCTTGGTGCTAGGGGTGGGGATGGGGAACAGAGACAAGCAGATCTCAGAGACTCCCGAGACAGCCATCCTAGCAGAAGACTGAGCTCCAGGTTCAGTGAAAGGTCTTCCCAGAAGTCAACCTCTGATCAACACACACACACACACACACACACACACACACACACACACACACATATAGACACACACACATAGACACACACAGATGCACACACATACACACACACAGATGCACACACATACACACACACAGATACACACATACACACACACAGATACACACATACACACAGACATTCACATATAGACACACACATAGACACACACAGATGCACACATACACACACAGATACACACATACACACAGACACACAGACACACACATACATACACACACACACACACATACACACACACACACACACACACACACACCAAAATCCACAAGGATTCTAAAGCTAAAATATCAAAAGAATTCCCCAGACTTAACCAGGCTTCCACGTTGAAGCCTGCCCTTAGTGGCAGACGAGAGATTTCCAGAAAAAGAGAAACCAAAACTGCTCCTGTTTCCTCAGGCAGGGACTTCACACATCCCATATACACATACATACACACTAATACGGAATGAAATACACAACTCAGTTAAATTGCTACTAATCCTAAAATAGCTAAAGCTTCTGGGTGTCCAGTTCTCTGCTGGTCCAATAAGCTAGCCAAACACTGTTCTGTAGATAGTTGGGAGGTCATCCCTGTGAAAATCTGGGCACCTACTAGACATAGGGATGTATAGCAGGAAGTGGGTACCATCTTTCCCAAGTATTTTGCCCTAAGGCTAATCTCCACCCATGTAGCTCACTGGATGAAGGAAAATGGACTCACTCCTGAAAGTGCTCCCCTGACCACTCAAAGGGACACCCAGCAGTTCTCCTGCTCTTCTATGTTCTACCAAGTTCTCTGGATGGATAGATGGATAACATCCTTGAGTCTGATCTAGACACAATCTCATCCTTGGATATGTGTGCTGCACTTTCCCGAGGGAAATAAAGACGAGTATCACATCAAAGCCAGGCTCCTAACATTGTACTCTGTGTCCTGGGGATTGAAGCTCCCCCAGTTTAAGTCATATCTGATACAAGATGGTCACAATCAAATCTGATATTGCCCCAGATCTTTCTGAAAACATGAACAGCACCTGAATTCTTTTGCAACCCAGAAGTTCCTTTGTAGACTATTTTAAGCATTTTGGTAAAGCTAGAAAATAATGATCAAAAAGGACAAGGCTGAGTGTTGAGGACAAATAAGTCATTCTCAAGTTTCAAGCAAGGTTGAGGCCATCCCCCATTTTTAAGCAGGAAGAAAACCAAAACAGGATCTGGTTTTACACTCAGATCCTAGTGTACTATATCAAAGAGACCTTGCTGAAGCAATCACTTAACAGCGTTGTCTCAAGTTCAAGTGCAAATGAAGTGTCTGTTCTTGTTTTAGATGTGAAAATACATTAACAGCATCCATAGATGGGTCATTTTATAAAGCACAACCTATATGTGAAAATAACTTTCTATCAAAAAAAATCTTTTCCCCCCATATCTTTCTCTGCTGCAGAATTTCCTGAGATTTCACTGGTATAAAAGGAAAAAAATACAACAACTTTGTCAAGGCGATGTACAGAAGGCAGTGGCTTCATAGACAAGTATGACGCAAGCAGAAACCAACAAAACTTACCAAACCAGACCAATCATTTCTAAGAACTTTCCTCTGAACTGTCAAAACAGGGAGGTGGGGCCATGGGAAAGTGACTAATGAACAAGTGACTTTAGAATCAGCACCGAACATTTAGATTGTCCTTTTGGGATAAGGATTAATATTAATATTCAAAATGGCCCATCGGGAATCTTGTGGTTATCTCTCTAATTCTAATTTTTGGGATGTTCGAATACACAGTTTCAGCTTGGTGAGCAGAACATGGGTATGGACTGCTCATTTTGAATTTAGCCTGGTTTTGTTCAGGCCCAATCCAGGAGCTAAAAATCAGACACTGGCCTATTGGAATTCTCCATATAATATTGAAATTAAACCTATATTTACATACTATATATTATATTATATGTATATGAGTATTGTGCATATTATATATACATACACATATTATATTCATATATTTTTTCAGTCTTCTGTGCAAGTAGATATTGATTATGTGACTAGGTTACAGGCCCTGGATCATGGCCAGGAATGAAATGTGAAGGACTAAGCTATCTCAAAGAGAATGAAGCCTCTTTTGGATTCTCTATTGGCCCCTTTTGTAGGTTAGAATGCCCATCCTTACCATCATTGTGGAGGCCACACGTAGAGAGCAAAGTCACTACATCAACTCTTCCTCCCAGCTCTGGCACAAGATTAATGTCATTCCAGGGAGCAAGCCACACCCAAGTCAATGTAGTTGGTGACCTAGAACAGTGACTCAAGGAAAACCCATTGGCAGAGGTCTCTGGACTTTTACCAGTATTGAATAATGTAAAAAAAAGTTAAGCAAAAACTTTTGTAGGCTATTGGTATGGTATGAGAAGTCACCAGGGATTTGCCATCCGGTTGGGTACACTCAGTTACTATTAATAATTACCTAGGACACCAGCATGGATTTCTAGGAAAACCATAATGAGAGGCTAGGTACACTCTTCAGGTTGGACCTTGACTCTTAAAATAACCTCCTTTGCCCCTAGAACAACTCCTTTCAAGAGTCTTCTATCTTGTTCAGGATCTGATGGAATTGAGCTGGAAGACTGAGCACATTGTGCCTTATGCCCCATCTCTTGGGCAAGATGTGGATGGAGTTTTGCAAAGATGATTTTTAAAATCATCCTGTTTCATGTTCTTAGAAGTACATGATTCAGAAGTATGTGACCCCTAGACTCACCTCCTGGCCCATTATCCTTTCTAGAACAAGGCCCATTATCCTTACTTGTAACAAGAACTAAAGTCTTACATTTTCTTCCTTCTTTCCAAGCCTACAGAATAGAACAGGCTGACAGGCTTCTGCTTGGCCAGGAATTGGCATCCTGGGATTTCTTTTCTGCAGAAAGCCACAGGCCAGGCTAAGAGAGGGTTGTGGTTGATTCTGAGAGATCTGTTGGCAGAATGGTAGCCACAGGAGCTCCCTTACTTCAAAACGATCAATGTGAGGTTTAATTTGACACTGAGGGAATTTTGTAAACTCCCCCTTAAAAATATTCCATGTTATCAAGTTTTAGAAGCAAATACTTCAAAATTTTCTTGAAAGGGATTTACCCTGTTCATTGTTCCTGCTTTGCACAGACTTAAGCAGACTGTCCATCGTTTTGCAAACAACCCCCATACTCCTCTGAGATTGATCTTAGAAGCAAAGATCCCAGACAGAAAAGTAAACAGATTTTCTCCTCTAGCTCTGTGGACTAGTCAGCACCACCTCTGGTGGGTGTCAGGTCCTTGTGACTCCACAAGGTCCAGTGAGGCAAACTTGTTCCAGTTTCCATTCAAGTGCTTACTGCTGAGGCCCAACAGACTCTGGCAGGGTACATCCTGAACATCCCAGAACGAGGGACTTCACTAGATTCTAGGGCTTGCCATCTGCCATCTAAGTCTAAAATGGAAATCACTGTCATACAGAAAGGAAGGGGAAAAACCTGAAGCACTTCCCAGATAAGCCCCTGGAACTTGCCCTGAACTACAAAAATAATGGCAGTGTTATGTTGCTGGTTTTTCAAAGCCTATAACTGTACTGAAGAGTTTAGTGTTCTGGGGTCAGCAGGGGAAGCCTGGTAAGAGAAAACCCTCTACAAAGTCAGGGATGTGCAGGGCTGCTGGTGACAGCTGTGACTGTGACTGTGACTGTGAGCTGTGAGCTGTGTACTGCTCCTGCTCCTGACCAGAACAATGGCAGTGCCTCCAAGTGTCTATTACCCCATGATGCTGTTAACTTTTAAAATATAAAGGACCAGGATCTTTACAGATTTAGATCCTGTCAGCTCATCTGTTGTGGACCATACACAAGTGTCAGGTATGACTGTGAATATAATTAAAGTCAACACGTACACCGTGTCACCTGGAGTCATTCAAGTTTGTCACATCTTCTCCACTTAAAAGGCCATTACAATTGAAAGTTCCATAGATGCAGTCAGAGGTCACCCTAGGTATGCCCTGATATATTTCATTTGTTACAGACTCAAAGTTCCTTAATCCTGTTTGGCTTTTAGGCATTATTTTACGACATGTATTTTTGAAAGCTATCCAGTAATGATCCATTTTCTGAACAAATTTTGCCCAGTTTGTGTCAAACAGTTAGAACTAAACAAGAATCAAGATGCATAATTAGTCCTAGGTTCTCTTCCAAATGTGTGAATCAGAAATTAAGAACATGTTACATGATCGTTAGTAACAATTTCAGGAAAACTGGGCTGGGTCATTCTGTAGCTTGCTAAACTTCACAGGAAAGGCAAGTAGGATGGACTGGGAACTGTCTTTAGGTGACACCATGTTAGCTCTCACGGCCACAGTCATGTTGTATGGTCTCTGCCATCACACAGCTTTTTTTTAAAAGATAAAAGTACAACTATCCCTGGATCCCTAGAAGAAACTGGTTCCAGGAATGAGGTCTGACAGCAAACTCCAGAATATTCACATACATCTTTGAAACGGTGTGTTGTTTTCCCATAATCCCCAAGTGTGCGCCTGTGTATTGCGCCTCACCTTGGATGGCACATGGCACCTAGCACTGGGCCAGTGTCACATAACTAGAGTTGTACTAGTTCATCCAGGCATTCCAAATGCCCAACATTCGGGGACAGGGTGACAAATTCAAGATAAAAGCTACGAAGACCTTCTCCATAGCTTCGACCCTAGGGACCTGGTTTAAGTAGCCCAGATCTACCCTTTATTCCATAGGCACCTGCCTTGACTGCACCCTTCTTAGTCTCCTACATATATCTGGAAAGTGTATTCTCCAAGTAGACCTGTGACATTGCAATCAGATGAAATAATATAGTGTTAAGAATTAGCTGCAGAATGACATAAAGACACATGACATTGTCATGTGATATTCTCACACCTAAGAATGCAGCCCTGCCACTCTGGTGCCACAAACCATGGGAGCTAAGGGAACATGTGAGGAAGGCAATCCTTTGGAGTTACTTGACTACCTTCTGGGAGATTCAGACAATGTATGTGTCTATGGCAATACAGAACTGATGTTACAACTTGCTAGATACCATGTCCAACCATTAAAAGGGTTGGCTGGAAAGTCTAATGAGCAGCATCACACAGAAATGTCCCTGGTTGGTGGAAGAGCTACATCTGAGGCTTCAAAGCAGAAACTGTCATCAATGTCCATAGACAACTAGGGCAGTGCTAGAGCAGTGCTTGGGCAGTGCCTACCAGTGGCACTGAATGTGTCACTGAAGTAGCACCAAGCATTGGCAGTTGAATTCCAGATGGGGACAGAAGATGACTGAAGTGCTGTAGAGACCCTAAAATGACATCTTGGAGACCTGGAGCTCAGACCTTGGGGAGCAAACTTGGACGGGCTACAGTGGATTTTACTATTCAGCTTCTGGATAGATCAGGTGCCAGGGAATCCTTGTTTTCTCAGTTCTTAATTTCCAAATATGATTCACAACTAAAATGTATGACTCCCCCACTCCCAAATGCCAAGGACAATCTATTCTCCCTAACTTTTTTTTCCGAGCTGGGGACCGAACCCAGGGCCTTGCGCTTGGTAGGCAAGCGCTCTACCACTGAGCTAAATCCCCAACCCTTCTCCCTAACTTTTTGTGACAATGTATAACAGGACTTCTCCTTCTCTGATGCTTCAAGATGCTAAGAGAACAGCACCTGTAGCCTGCCTCTAGGACTAGCAGCTCGTCTATAGGAAGTCACCACAACCTTAGTGTGGAAGCATGAATGAGCCAGGAGTTTAGCATGCCCACCACTCCAGTGCAGCCAGCAAAACAAACCAGAGATGTCAGCTTGGCTCCGTGAGTCTGCAGTAAAGTTGGACACCTCCTCCTTATTGCATTGTCATTTCCTACTCTCCAGAAGACCAAGTCATTGCCAAGGCTGTTGGCCTCCTGGACTGGTTTTGGTTTTTGTTTGCTTGTTGCTTTGTTTTTTGTTTTTCACCAAACCGCATGGCAGCCATTTGCTCAGCTGATATCCAAACCATAAAAAGCCACCTTTGACTTGTGTGAAATGGACTGTGGGGTGAGGCTTCCTGTTTTAGGATGGGAATCTCTGCAGCAGCTTTCACAGAAACAAGCATCTTGGAGCTGTCTCTCCTGCAGACCTAGGGAAACTCCACATAGGCATACTTTTGTGCTTCAGCCAGGAGGCAGCCATGTTTGATGACACTCACTTCCGGTCTCTTTTCTTCTGCAAAATCAATCCTCTCCTGAAGGAGTTGCTGCTTATCCTGGTATTTGAAACAAGGCTAACCCTTACTCTTCTTGTGCCTTCTCAAGTTATCCTAGATTAATCAGGCTGACAGGATAGCTTTTGTTGTTATTCTGGAGGAGCTCCTATTAAACAAAGAACAAGTATTAAGAACTGAAAAAGTGGCAACACCCCCTCGCCCATTGTTAGCAGCCACATTTGAATTCCACAGGACCAACAAAGGAAACCCCTGTATTCAGATCTGAGTAGCTCTAGGTGGAGCTTCCCACAAACCCAGAGGCTAAATAAAAGCCTCTTTAGCAAGAAGGGTCCAGATAAAGACTTCAAGACTGAAGACATACTTGTAGGCTAGGCTAGTGAATTTACATTTAACATTTGAAATTCAGAAAACCTGGATAACTTATCACCAAATAGAAGTCAAGACAATTGGAGAGAACTGACCATAGAAAACATTCTAGAGAGCATCAGATACTTTGACTGATAAGCCATAAAGCACTTGCTACAGTTTACTGAGAAGTCAGGAGCTTCTGGGAGCAGCTCATGACCCTGACTTAGATATCTTGCCTTGGATCCTTACAAGAGGTGGTTGGCCTGGCTGATGTCATTGGCACAGACTTTGTAAGGACAGCATGAAGTCTAAGTGGAATCTGGAGATAAATAGTGCTTTTGCATTCTAGAAATTTCAGTTTGGATCTGGGGAGATAAATAGGTGCACCCCAGCTCCCTATACATGAGATCTTTGCATCCTGGAAGGACACTGTGTTAACATTTTGGGTGACAACCCACCTCTTAGTCTGACCCTGACTTAACTCCCACCTTCAGTGGTTCTTTCTTCTGACTCCAGGAGTTTCTCCTATGCCACTATGTCCCCTCCCCCATTGTCTTCTGTTCCTTTTGTCCTTATACCTGCCCTGCCTTTCTGTCCTTCTGCAAAATTTCTTTTCTCCTCTGACCTCCTTTCCTTCTTTGAATGTGCACTCTCTATCTTGTCTCTGTCTCCCTCTCCATCATGCTTTCCCCCTCCCCGAAGCCGTCCCTCCTTAATGATTCCAGCTAATCAGTTTGCCAACCTCTCCGATCAACGTGATTCAACAGTCCTTTCTGGGGCTCACATGACAGGTCGTGTATGTTAGTCACAAAACACCAAGAATGCCCCAGAGGAATGGAGACCACAGACAAGATTACTCCCAGCTCTGACATGCAAAACACAGCACTCAGCACTAAATAAACTAGGGAAGTGTTCACCAAAGCCTGCGTGTATGGCATTGCAGCCTCCAGGCCAGGATAATTACATACTGACTTTTAGTCTAGTTTACATTCAGAATTTAGAACAGACTAACTTCTTGATTTAAGAAGGACAGCTTTCAACTGTGATGTTTAACTCAGACTTCCAAGGAGAATCTGTGTGTGTACAACACTTTGTACGTGATACTCGGCAGCCTTGGTGACTGACCTGGCCCCTAAAATATGCTCACCTCTGCCCAAAACACCCATCTGTACCTATAGTTACACAGGGCTAAAGAATTAAAAGCATAAGTGTAGGGAGAAAAGGGGCCTAAAACAAATCACACAGTTCTCCCATCAAATTAAACTGTCCATAGATTTTTCACTGAAATTAGTAATTTAACCAAGAATATCAACTGTCCAGCATATCCACTTCACAGGTTGGGTGATGAGTTCTGTCAGGGAGAGATGATCAGCCCATGGCCAGCCGGTCTTCTCTATCCTTGCGCATCATACCTAGAGCTTTAGAAATCCAGCTAGCTTCTTGAATACAGTATCAAATTCCATCAGCCCTAATAGCCTCATTTTTAGATTCTAGAAATTTCTGAAAATACTTCAGAAAAGCAAGAGTCACAAGATATATTTAAAGAGATTCAGTCTACATACAATGGAGTTTAGGACACAGACAAAAATCTTCACACACCAATGCCTTTGCACATTGGAAAGAAGCATACCAAGTACTTTATTAAACAGAATCACAGCCATCTTGTAAGGAAAACAGAATGGGACTCATCCGTACTCTATTTCTGATGTTTCAGGGCCTGTGAGAAGATGGTGCTTTAAAGCCACAAAATTTTATCACAACAGAACTTACTGTTCCATGGGATGAAAAACCTTTGTTCCAGCCTTTTCCATCCCTCTTGTATGTTTAAGCTAAAACAACTACCAACTGGGAGTGCTATAAGGGACTGTTGGGGTATCTTATTCTATATTTCATCCCACCACATGCTGTGCCTTCAGAAAACATGTTTTGAGTAAGAATAAAACATAAATCATGAGTGGTGCATAGTATCAAAGATTCTAGCACAAGAGTTAAACCTATCACAAAAGTTCTTAACTTGATCAAAGCATACCATAGGAAATATAATTTGTAAACAGTGATGCTTAGAAATAATTCCCTACAACTAAAGTCATCCCTACAATTAGACAGCATACGGAAATACAAAGGCTCTTCGAGTTCTAGGAGGAGACCACCTATTGCTTAACAGGGCCTCAACAACTGGATACAACATGGAGAGCAATGGAGGCAGAGGAGAGAACCCCAAAGTGGGCAGAAGGGGGAGAAATCCTGCCAAGGTGGAGTTCAGAACCTCAGGCCAGTGTGTGAAGCCTCGGGGCCAGCCTGTGCAACCAGGCTTAAACAAAAACACACTCCTTTCCAGAACAGCATACCATAATTCAGAGCTTCTACATCAAACCATTCATAATATCCACATGAAACTCCAGAGGCGCCTCCGTGTAGTCTGACCCACAATGACTAAGATTCGTAATTAGCAGACAATGGTTTGCTTTAACAAAAAGAGAAAAAGAAACCATTGCAAAACGAGCCCATTTAAGATGCATATTTTCATTCAATTAAAGAGTAGCTTCCTATAATCAGACAAAGAATAGATGATATTAAAATTAGATCATATATCTAACAAAACTCTCCTTCTTGGTGGATCAGTGATATACAACAACAGGTTATACTCTGTCAAGATTTTAAGATTGTCCAATTAAACCTTATCTTTTAAATTCACGTCTCCGACTTTATATAAGAAACACACGTTTTCTTTGTCAGGCATTTATATTTTATACAGGATGTTCACAGTTTGAGAAGAGTCAACTTGAAAGGATTTTTAGTGTTTTGGGACCTAAAGGAGTGTACCTATAGGTAATGCAGTTTGCCAAGCTCATCAGAGAAATAGATGCCAATAAAGAGCCAAAGGGAGATTCTGGATCTGAAAATTATAAAATCAAAATTAGTCTTATAGTGGAGATGACCAAAGACACTGGTGAACTTGAATGTCCAATAGGATTTCCCCAGGCTGCAAGCCAGAAGGAGGAACATGGAAACCATGCAAGCTAAGAAGCTATGACAAAACCAAAACTGGTCTAGTAGATGCCAGTTGTGTAGGAAAAGAGACAGAGTGGCAACATCTGGAAATGGTGGCCATAACTTCCTCCAGTATGGTAAAGACATTTCATTTGCATCTTCAAGAAATGCAGAGTCAAAGACCTCAGACCACAAGTGCATAGAACATCCTCCTTCAAATGCTTCTCATCGTTTCTTTCGCACCGCGACTGTCTTTCGCATGGCTTCTGATATGGCTGAGGTTAGAAAACAGGTTCCTCCTTTTTGTCCTCATGGGGCATGATAAGAACACTTCATTTTAGTACATCACAGCTTCTCAAATGTTTTAATTCCACCTATGAGAATTGAACGGTAATTTTGAACTGTAAAACAAACACTGGTATTTTCCAAGCAAATGGTCAGAAGAAGCAAGCTGGAGTAGCCATTCTAAAATCAAATAAAATCAATTTTCAACTAAAAGTCATAAAAAAAGATAAGAAAGGACACTTCATATTCATCAAAGGAAAAATCCACCAAGATGAACTCTCAATCCTAAATATCTATGCCCCAAATACAAGGGCACTTACATATGTAAAAGAAACCTTACTAAAGCTCAAAACACACATTGCACCTCACACAATAATAGTGGGAGATTTCAACACTCCACTCTCATCAATGGACAGATCATGGAAACAGAAATTAAACAGAGATGTAGACAGACTAAGAGAAGTCATGAGCCAAATGGACTTAACGGATATTTATAGAACATTCTATCCTAAAGCAAAAGGATATACCTTCTTCTCAGCTCCTCATGGTACTTTCTCCAAAATTGACCATATAATTGGTCAAAAAACGGGCCTCAACAGGTACAGAAAGATAGAAATAATCCCATGCGTGCTATCGGACCACCACGGCCTAAAACTGGTCTTCAATAACAATCAAGGAAGAATGCCCACATATACTTGGAAATTGAACAATGCTCTACTCAATGATAACCTGGTCAAGGAAGAAATAAAGAAAGAAATTAAAAACTTTTTAGAATTTAATGAAAATGAAGGTACAACATACCCAAACTTATGGGACACAATGAAAGCTGTGCTAAGAGGAAAACTCATAGCCCTGAGTGCCTGCAGAAAGAAACAGGAAAGAGCATATGTCAGCAGCTTGACAGCACACCTAAAAGCTCTAGAAGAAAAAGAAGCAAATACACCCAGAAGGAGTAGAAGGCAGGAAATAATCAAACTCAGAGCTGAAATCAACCAAGTAGAAACAAAAAGGACCATAGAAAGAATCAACAGAACCAAAAGTTGGTTCTTTGAGAAAATCAACAAGATAGATAAACCCTTAGCCAGACTAACGAGAGGACTCAGAGAGTGCGTCCAAATTAACAAAATCAGAAATGAAAAGGGAGACATAACAACAGATTCAGAGGAAATTCAAAAAATCATCAGATCTTACTATAAAAACCTATATTCAACAAAACTTGAAAATCTTCAGGAAATGGACAATTTCCTAGACAGATACCAGGTACTGAAGTTAAATCAGGAACAGATAAACCAGTTAAACAACCCCATAACTCCTAAGGAAATAGAAGCAGTCATTAAAGGTCTCCCAACCAAAAAGAGCCCAGGTCCAGACGGGTTTAGTGCAGAATTCTATCAAACCTTCATAGAAGACCTCGTACCAATATTATCCAAACTATTCCACAAAATTGAAACAGATGGATCACTACCGAATACCTTCTACGAAGCCACAATTACTCTTATACCTAAACCACACAAAGACACAACAAAGAAAGAGAACTTCAGACCAATTTCCCTTATGAATATTGACGCAAAAATACTCAACAAAATTCTGGCAAACCGAATCCAAGAGCACATCAAAACAATCATCCACCATGACCAAGTAGGCTTCATCCCAGGCATGCAGGGATGGTTTAATATACGGAAAACCATCAACGTGATCCATTATATAAACAAACTAAAAGAACAAAACCACATGATCATTTCATTAGATGCTGAGAAAGCATTTGACAAAATTCAACACCCCTTCATGATAAAAGTCCTGGAAAGAATAGGAATTCAAGGCCCATACCTGAACATAGTAAAAGCCATATACAGCAAACCAGTTGCTAACATTAAACTAAATGGAGAGAAACTTGAAACAATCCCACTAAAATCAGGGACTAGACAAGGCTGCCCACTCTCTCCCTACTTATTCAATATAGTTCTTGAAGTTCTAGCCAGAGCAATCAGACAACAAAAGGAGGTCAAGGGGATACAGATCGGAAAAGAAGAGGTCAAAATATCACTATTTGCAGATGATATGATAGTATATTTAAGTGATCCCAAAAGTTCCACCAGAGAACTACTAAAGCTGATAAACAACTTCAGCAAAGTGGCTGGGTATAAAATTAACTCAAATAAATCAGTTGCCTTCCTCTATACAAAAGAGAAACAGGCCGAGAAAGAAATTAGGGAAATGACACCCTTCATAATAGACCCAAATAATATAAAGTACCTCGGTGTGACTTTAACAAAGCAAGTAAAAGATCTGTACAATAAGAATTTCAAGACACTGAAGAAGGAAATTGAAGAAGACCTCAGAAGATGGAAAGATCTCCCATGCTCATGGATTGGCAGGATTAATATAGTAAAAATGGCCATTTTACCAAAAGCGATCTACAGATTCAATGCAATCCCCATCAAAATACCAATCCAATTCTTCAAAGAGTTAGACAGAACAATTTGCAAATTCATCTGGAATAACAAAAAACCCAGGATAGCTAAAGCTATCCTCAACAATAAAAGGACTTCAGGGGGAATCACTATCCCTGAACTCAAGCAGTATTACAGAGCAATAGTGATAAAAACTGCATGGTATTGGTACAGAGACAGACAGATAGACCAATGGAATAGAATTGAAGACCCAGAAATGAACCCACACACCTATGGTCACTTGATTTTTGACAAAGGAGCCAAAACCATCCAATGGAAAAAAGATAGCATTTTCAGCAAATGGTGCTGGTTCAACTGGAGGTCAACATGTAGAAGAATGCAGATCGATCCATGCTTATCACCCTGTACAAAGCTTAAGTCCAAGTGGATCAAGGACCTCCACATCAAACCAGACACACTCAAACTAATAGAAGAAAAACTAGGGCAGCATCTGGAACACATGGGCACTGGAAAAAATTTCCTAAACAAAACACCAATGGCTTACGCTCTAAGATCAAGAATCGACAAATGGGATCTCATAAAACTGCAAAGCTTCTGTAAGGCAAAGGACACTGTGGTTAGGACAAAACGGCAACCAACAGATTGGGAAAAGATCTTTACCAACCCTACAACAGATAGAGGCCTTATATCCAAAATATACAAAGAACTCAAGAAGTTAGACCGCAGGGAGACAAATAACCCTATTAAAAATGGGGTTCAGAGCTAAACAAAGAATTCACAGCTGAGGAATGCCGAATGGCTGAGAAACACCTAAAGAAATGTTCAACATCTTTAGTCATAAGGGAAATGCAAATCAAAACAACCCTGAGATTTCACCTCACACCAGTGAGAATGGCTAAGATCAAAAACTCAGGGGACAACAGATGCTGGCGAGGATGTGGAGAAAGAGGAACACTCCTCCATTGTTGGTGGGATTGCATACTGGTACAACCATTCTGGAAATCAGTCTGGAGGATCCTCAGAAAATTGGACATTGAACTGCCTGAGGATCCAGGTATACCTCTCTTGGGCATATACCCAAAAGATGCCCCAACATATAAAAGAGACACGTGCTCCACTATATTCATTGCAGCCTTATTTATAATAGCCAGAAGCTGGAAAGAACCCAGATGCCCTTCAACAGAGGAATGGATACAGAAAATGTGGTACATCTACACAATGGAATATTACTCAGCTATCAAAAACAACGACTTTATGAAATTCGTAGGCAAATGGTTGGAACTGAAAAATATCATCCTGAGTGAGCTAACCCAATCACAGAAAGACATACATGGTATGCACTCATTGATAAGTGGCTATTAGCCCAAATGCTTGAATTACCCTAGATGCCTAGAACAAATGAAACTCAAGACGGATGATCAAAATGTGAATGCTTCACTCCTTCTTTAAAAGGGGAACAAGAATACCCTTGGCAGGGAAGAGAGAGGCAAAGATTAAAACAGAGACTGAAGGAACACCCATTCAGAGCCTGCCCCACATGTGGCCCATACATATACAGCCACCCAATTAGACAAGATGGATGAAGCAAAGAAGTGCAGACCGACAGGAGCCGGATGTAGATCGCTCCTGAGAGACACAGCCAGAATACAACAAATACAGAGGCGAATGCCAGCAGCAAACCACTGAACTGAGAATAGGATCCCCGTTGAAGGAATCAGAGAAAGAACTGGAAGAGCTTGAAGGGACTTGAGACCCCATATGTACAACAATGCCAAGCAACCAGAGCTTCCAGGGACTAAGCCACTACCTAAAGACTATACATGGACTGACCCTGGACTCTGACCTCATAGGTAGCAATGAATATCCTAGTAAGAGCACCAGTGGAAGGGGAAGCCCTGGGTCCTGCTAAGACTGAACCCCCAGTGAACTAGACTGGTGGGGGGAGGGCGGCAATGGGGGGAGGGTTGGGAGGGGAACACCCATAAGGAAGGGGAGGGGGGAGGGGGATGTTTGCCCAGATACCGGGAAAGGGAATAACACTCAAAATGTATATAAGAAATACTCAAGTTAATAAAAAAAAAAAAAAAAGAAATAGTCTTGTGTCCCAGACCACAGGCTGAGCTTGGAAGTCAGGATGTCATGAATTTAAGACTGTCTCAGAGAGAAACCAAGTTTTTCCTTTCTTTAGTCTTCAGTTTATCCCATAATAGAATAAGTAGAGACATTCTGAAACTCAGTAACTTCCCTCTTCCAAAATCTTAAGTTTGGGGCAGGTGAGGCTGTACATTGTGACCTTTGCTGTTTATCTACACCAACTGCCTGGCATTGGATACCAGGAACCATCCTCTTTGGTCTTAGCATGACTTTTCTTGCTTTGCATAGAGCTGTGAATCAACATTAGATGTTCAGGGCCTCTGAAGACCTTAAAATTTCAAAATCACACAAGTTCTTTGACTATCATTACGTTGGCACGTCTAGCTACTGAGCGAATGTGGGCACAGTGTGTTATGTTGCTTTCCAGATATTTCTCCCTATCAAAGAGGCTCAGAGGCTTGTGGAAGGGTTCACTTCTTGGCTCATCTTTTCCTCAGGCTGAAAATTAGCTTTCCAACTGAAGCCAATGCTGTGCATTTGGTTGGCCTACACCACAGGTTATCAGGGTGTGGTAAAGTTTCTGAGACTCCGTCTCTTCTCACGAACGATACCAGGTCCCCTGCCAACATTGATTCCCCTTTTGCAGGCTTCATTGCAGATACGTTAAAGGTCGCACTTTTCTCTCTTACTATCTCTGTTATTACCATCATCATAATCGGGAAGAATTTAAACAACATACCGTGCTTCGCACAAAGGCGCGAGCTGCCAAAGGCTCCGGGACGGAGGTTAGTCATCTGCGCTGTCAGTTTTACTCATTGGCTTTGGCAGAAACGTTCATTTCAGTGGGGAAGAATCTGCACATCAGCTGGGACATGTGATCTTTCAGCGTCATTGCCAGTGCCAACTCGTAGTAAATTAGGCGCCAAACTTATTAATAGTGATGAATCCATTAGAGCTGACAGGCGCCTGGCTGTGCTGCCTCAAATTAACCCATGAGTGGTCAGAGGCACTGCCGGTAAACAAGCTCAAAGGCAGATCCTTAAGGGAGCAAATTAAGAGGTCAGAAAAGGAATAGACAGACAGACTTGCCTGCTTCAGACTGAGGATCTGAGCTAAAATTAGACATTTATGGCTTGGCACAAAACCTTAGATTATTGTAAAAACAGGACATTAAAAAAAAAAACTTTCACAACTTGGTGTAGTTGGACTTTCCCTTTTAGTTTGAAACACTTTTTCTTAATGGCATGAAGCATTCAAGAAGAAACGCCAGAGCCCCACCCTGGGGTTCGGTCCGTCTGTTGGCAGCAGGCCCACTTGCATTAAATTTGGTTTATGGAAATTACCACGAGCATTTGAAGACTTTGAAAAGTGATTAATATATTTCAAGCCATACGAATATACTTAGAGAAGCCAAGGGGGAAACACTTAAACAGCACACAAATGAACCCTGACTTGGGGTGTGGAGGGGACAGAGGGATGTTTCTACAAGGACAGGACAATCCAAAAGCATTCTATGTGATAAACATGAAGGGGCCCGATGCCTGGCGGCTATATACTAACTTCTGTCCAGAAATGCAGTGTGATACACTATAACCATCTTAAACAACCTGGCCTTTTTTACAGGGAGTAAATTAAATTTTTAATAGTTTTCTGGTCTGTCCAATCAGGCAAAATGCAAAATTTCTTCAGAGTGGCATTAACCATTCATAGTATCTTTCATTTTAATGCCCCACCCCAAATTTTGTATCTTCAATATGAGCAGTATTCACTCTCAGGATATTCAGATATTTGAATGTTTAAGCCATTATGTTTGGAATTTGTAAGACAACAGAATTATTCATAGCGAGAGATACAGTCCTAGAAACCTGCATGCTGGACTACAGAGCTAAGGAGCAACTTCAGCTCTAGTAGTCAAGTGTACTGCAGCCCAGCTCTGCTTCACATTGGACATTCCTAAGGAGTGAGGATGATGGGATACAATTATTTCCTAATGTATCACTGTGGACTTCATAGATGAGCAGAGCTGCAGAACTGTGATACACATTGTTTGAAGGGGCTAAGAATGACTCAGTTTAAAGGAATGTATCTGGTATCAGTAGAGACATCTTTGAGAACATGACATAGCTGGTGTACTTCTGTGACATTCTTCAATGCTAAAATCTGTTGCCCAGGGTCTATTATCATGGTGGTCCCAAAACAAAGATAGGATTGAATCTCTTCTACTGGGAAAGTTTGTGGCAATCCTCACCCAGCATCCTTGGAGCCTCAGTGATTTTATTTGTCCCACATCCTATCCAGTACCTTAAAAAAATGGTGAAAGAATTTGTCTTAGGAAGACAGAACACCAATGCACGGCAACTTCCTAAGTCCAGCTGCCTATTACCTCGCTTATGTTGAAAAAGGCCTATAGCTGATGGTTCAGTTCAGACTTAGACCATGAAGATTGTAGAGAGATCCTATTTGAAGCTCCTGAGTTTCTTGTTTTCCTACCCAAACTCCAGCCTACTTTAAAATTATATGATTTCTAATAGAAATGAAATCTTTGTGACATAGATAAAACTAAATTCTTTTTTGACATTTAAGATAATCAACATTGAATCCTTATGAGTTTTCCTAAGCATAAGGTTTCTGTATAGTAGAGAGTCTCACTTCCTTGACAGGCTCACAGAGCTATCTATCAACATCCCAAAGATGGGCTCTGTTGTGGCCCAGAGGCTGTATCTCCTCACTCATTAGTTCAAAGTTTGATGGTTCCAAATGCATTTTTTACATATCCAACTATTTTAAATTAGCCCAAAGCAAGCATATTTTTCGGCAGTCAGAGTCTGCCTGATTGCATGCCATGCACAACCTCATTCTGACAATGTTTAAGTCATTAGGTAAATATATCCTTGCAGTTACAAGTCCCCCAGCTGTGCTGCCTTGGGGAGCCACCTTACCCAGGGACTCCCTACCATGAGCTATGTTTTGAGTGAAGTT
This sequence comes from Rattus norvegicus, assembly GCF_021556685.1. Lineage (NCBI taxonomy): Eukaryota > Metazoa > Chordata > Mammalia > Rodentia > Muridae > Rattus > Rattus norvegicus. The sequence continues at coordinate 32,971,411 of NC_141550.1, read as the reverse complement.
CAAGTTTTCTCAAAAGCCACTAGATTTAGTCATTATCGTAGCACCCTTGGGTGGTGAGGCTTACTGGGAGGTACTATGATCACAGGAGTTACACCCTACAAAAAAAATTATGAACCTAATCTTTCTTCTTGCTCCCTGACCCAAAATGTAACTATGTTTTCCAGTGACTGTGTCACTATTTAATATTCATTATGGACTCATATCTTGAGCCCGAGCCTGTACTACATTGTTCGGAACTTGAACCTTTAAAGCTGAGAGTGGAATCTGGTATTTTGTTACAGTGATGCATAGCTGACCGCTATAGCCCTCTAGATCCTTCTCAGGTTGCCCTTGCCCCTCCTGGGTGGCATGCTGGGAAGGGATTTGTTCTGGCAGCCCTAAGCAAATTTAGGATATTAGTTGTTCCCTTGGCTATCTCCTGGCATCTTAAAGCACCTGACTCTGTTTAATGGGAAGGAATTCAAATCCAAGAAATCCTTTCAGTACCAGAATTGTAAAAGTTAAGAGAGCATGCTGACAACAATTTTACAACCAGGACTCAAAACTGAAAGGATCAGTGGGCATATTTCAGAATATCTGTGACTATTGCCTTTGTATTTTTGTTTCTGCCACTGTGAAAACACTGAGCAAAAACAACTTTAGAGGAAAGGGTTTATTTGTCTTACAGAGTTTCACTGAGGGAAGCCAAGGCAGGCATTCAGGCAGGGCAGGAATCTGGAGGCAGAATTGAAAGGGAGCTCTGCTTTCCCTGAGGCTTGCTTGCTCAGTCTACTTTCTTCTAGGACTAAGGATAACCTGCCCAGGAGTGTCACCACCCATAATCAGCTGGGCCCTTTACACCAGTCATTAACCAAGACAATGCCCCACAGGGTTGCCTCTAGGCCAATGTGATAAGAGTTCCAAATGGCTCTAGCTTGTGTGGAACAAAACTAATCAGCATGGTCCTCCAAAGAAAATGTGATGTAAGAGAGAGTCCCTAGCCTTCATTTGGGAGTTTATAAACTTAAAGTCCCTGAAAGTAAACATTCACTGTTTTCACTCTCTAGATAAGCAGCTGATTTTATTTCCTGTCTTTGAGTTTGTCATATTGCCTTTTGGGTTAAGCAGGGCCCAGAGGAACACAAAGCTCACAGAGAAACCATCACCAGGCATTCTGACCAACCCTACTGCAGAACTGAAATGATCACTCCATCAGACAGTGTGACATGTAGGAGTGGCTTCAATATATGTGACCCCAACCAACAGATATGGGCTCTGAGGAAAAGCGATCCAAAGAGGTGAGATGACAAACCCCACCGCAGTGCCTGAGTGGAGCTCTCTTAGCAAAGGGCTCTTCAGCATACCAGGTACAGAGGCAGAGCTGCTGGGTCTTGTTATGCCTGTGTCTAATTTGGCAGGGGAACCTCTGTACCTGCTCCATTTTACATTTCTATCAATAGGATGAAGAGATTCCCTTTCTCCATGTCTTTGCAGATACTTGTCTTTTGCTGAAGGGACACATGTTTTCATGACCACTGAAGCATTGTTCATGATGACAAAAGTATCCACTCGTGAGTGAATGGATGAAGAAATTATGACACCAGATGTATAGACAGATATGATAGATAGATGATAGACAGACAGACAGACAGACAGATAGAATATTAGAGTTTTGTTGATGTGGAAAGACATCATGACCATGGCAACTCTTATAAAGGAAAACATTTGATTGGGACTTGCTTACAATTTCAGAGGTTTAGTCCATTATCATCATAGTGAAAAGCATAGCAGTGTGCAGGTAGATGAGGAACTGGAGGAGCTGAGATTCTATATCTTGATCTACAGAAGAAGACATCATGTGCCACACTGAGAACAGCTTGAACATAGGAGATCTCAAAGCCTGACCCCCACAGTGACACATTTCCTCTAGCAGAGTCATACCTATTCCAACAAGGCTACTGGGGCCATAACTGTTCAAATCAATAAGATAGATAGATAGATAGATAGATAGATAGATAGATAGATAGATAGACAGACAGGCAGATAGGCAGACAGATGGATGATAGACAAAAATGGAAAGCCTGACATCTGTAAGAATATGGATGAATATGAATACTGTGCTAGGTGAAATAAAACAGGCACAGAAAGACAAGACCAAATCATTTTATTTATATATGAAATTTCAAAAATAAATTCACAGAAGCAGAGAATAGAATGATAGTTTCCAGGGTGGTGAGGCAGTCAAAAGCACCAAGATTGAGACATGCAGGATACGTATGCTTCAGAGATTTAATATGAATGCTGTAACTGTGACTAACAATACACTGCTGAGCCCTGAGTGATTCCTTCACACACTCAAGGTCCATATAAGGTTATAGACATCAGTGATCCTGGCTGTACTAATCATGACATCATGTACAGGTTCATCAAATTACCATGTCTCTTACTCTAAAGAACACCGTTTTATTATAGTAGGGATTGAGCCTAGAGTCTTTGTGCAAGCACTCCACTGCGTTCTATCCCTAGACTTCTTTTTACTTCCTATTTTAGGACAGGTCTCCCTAAGTTGCTTCCATTGGCCTTGATCCCAACCTGTATCCCAGGTAGACCTTGAACTTTAGATTCTTCCACTGCATCCTCCAAGTTATCTATTACTACAAATCTGGGCCCCAATTTTCTTGTTTATTTTCTTGTTTATTTCTTGTTCATTAGGTATCTGTGGCTGGCCTAGAATTCACTACGTAGACCAGGCTGACCTAGAACCCATAATAAAGAGATCTACTTGCCCCTGCCTCCTGAGTGCGGGAATTAAAGATGTGTGCCACCACTCCTGGGGTACATTTTATAATAAAAATAAGCTAGAAAATGAAAAAACATGAAACAGAAAACAAGAAGAAAGAAGGAAATAATAACAATCAATATAACAATTGATGCCATTGAAATCAGAAGAGCGAGAAAACACGGATGAAATCAAGAATTTATTTGAGAAAAACAATAAAATTAACAAACTCTATCCAGACTGATCAGAAAAAAGAAGAAATGTACCAATTTCAAACTAGTGTGGGAATAGCTCACATATTTCACAGACATTAAAATAATTAGGTAACTGTGTCATCTATGAAGTTGACAACTCTGGTGAAGTGACACATTTTTCAAAAAGAAAAAGTAAAAATCTATTAGAGTTTACTTAAGAAATAGATAACCCAAATGGTCCTATATAAAGAAACTGAATCTTCGGTTTAAACTTCTCCACAAAGAAAGCTCAAGGCCTAGATGGTTTTGCTGAGCCATTCTACAGAACATTTAAGGATGAAATATCACCAAATCTATGCAAATAATCCCCAAGAGGCTGAAAAGGAGGGAATACATTCAAACTCAGTCTACCAGGCTTGCATTAAAGATACTCAAGTAAAATAAAATGCCAATTTAAAAGTGACCCAAATTTGTATAGGCATTAGTATACTATAATGACTTAAAATCAGTTACATCAAATCCACATAGCTATAGATCATAATGAGTACATATATCACATCATGACTGAGTTCATCCCAGGAAAGCATGGTTGGCTTGACTTTCAAACCTGAACTATTGTATTTTATCACAATGACAAACTAGAAAAGCAGAGCTGTGTTAAAATAGCAAGGGAGAGAGGAAAAGCACTTTACAAAACCATTCTTTATGGAAACTTCAGAATAGGAAGAAGTCTCCCTTGCTCATGAAGGACCCGGATGGAGCCATCACTGATTACAGGTACTAGGGAAATGTTCTGCCCTTATCAAAAGAAGATAAGGCAGCTGTCCCCACTGCTTAACACTGACTTCAGTTTCTTTAGGTCAACTTCAAAGGCCACATAAACACTTTCTTATATAATTTGCCTGGCCATAGTGTTTTATCAAAGCAATATAAAGGTAACAATATATGCCTATTGCAGAACATCTAATGAAGTATAAGATAAAAACATATATACTGCCACAAATAAGTAAAATTGTCAAGAGCACAGGGACAATATAAAAATAAACAAATATATAGCCAAAGGGGAAAATGACAGCTTAAATGGAGTCCATATAATAGGCATCAACATGGCTTAGTCTGACAGGAGGCGTGAAGGGCCTGTAACACTTGGCTGAGAGAAAGTGAGGAGACCAATGCTGCAGCAGACATGGCTGCTCATGAGTCAGACATTTGTATTTAAGATGTCTGTTCCCCACACAGCATCCAGTTCACATCCCAGCAGGCACTGTTATGCAGACATAAACTCCTTGGATCCTGAACATCACATCAAACGACGTTTCACAGCCCAAACGACTCTGAAAGAGAACAAAATTGGGTTAACTTTCCTGTTTCTAATATGTGTTGTAAAGCTACAAGATCGCAGAGTGGAGAGAACTCAGTCACCAACACACACCCTGCAAGTGTGCAGGCCTCGTTAACATGGGCATTTGCTCCTGCACTCAGTCTTCCTTCATGGACATGGCAGTGATTACTCCTTTCAAAAATTTTATTCTCAGTGACTCTGTAAAGTGGAGAAAGAAAAAAAAAGCTGCTTGTTTGAAGCTATTTCAATTCCTAAGGAAAGAAAGTAGGATCCTACATTGGAGGGTGTCAGGGAGTGAGGGTTAATCCAATGGAGAATATTCCCTGTCAAAGGACCCTGGTCATTTTATCTTCCTGTTTGCAGAACCCAAGGCTATGAAGCTATGAAGGACCCTTCTGTGCATCTGTCACCTGGATTCCTGTCTGGTCCTCAACAGTCACTACCAACTATACTTACAGAGGTGGCCTTTCATGGCCACCTTGCTTTCAGAAGAAAGAAGATAGATAGCTACATGAGACCAGAAATGCATTAGAATAGCGTTGTTCAACCTATAGCGTATCAGTCTCCAAAATTTTTAACTATATATCATTCCAGGAAAAGTTGTGACAATATGCATTGAAGAGACTGTTTATTCATAAGTGACATATGCACATTTGTTCTAGTATATCGATAAACTACAATAAAAGTCACAAAAATGTTTTCTTTAAACGTGAGATGAAGAACAAGTAGACCTAAGCCAGTGTTCCTACCTATCTCTCACTGTGTATTAGCTTTAAAGCCTCAGGTTCAAGACAGGCAAGTTTAGTGGGTGGCCTTGGGATAGCCTCTTTTCCTGTTGCTCTAATAAAATACCTGAGGCTAAATAAATAGCTTTGAAAAGCAAAAGGTTTATTTAGCTTCAGGTTCTGGAGGTCCAAAAGCATGGTGTTAGCTTTTGCTCAGCTGTGCAGAGGTCTCATTCACACGGCAAGACAGGAAACCAGAGAGCTTAGAGACAAGTCTTGCTATTTTATCACTGCTTGCTCTTTCGAGAACAAATTTGTTCCTTCATTTGAAGGAACAATCATAGCAGCCCCTTTAAAACGCTTACCTATGTTTCTTGTCTTTGCTAAATCCATGTTGCTTACATTGTGGAAGCAAGACTTAATATTAATATAATAACGGATGAGCTACATGATTCAGTTTTCAGCTACTATAACAAAATACATGAGGCAGACTAGCTTTTGAAAGGGGTTTCTTTAGTTCACAGTTTTGAAGGTTCAAGTGTATGGCCCCAGTGTTGCGAGGATTTCATAGTGATCAAGGTATCATGGTGGCGATGTTTGTGTGAAAGGAGGCATTTACAGGCTGAGGTAGGAAGCTAGATCAGGATCAAAGGTCAGCCTCAGGCCTTTGAAAACTTATCCTAATGAACTTTTAGGGATTCCATGAGAGTTACCTTCATTTCTTGAAGAAACATTTTCCTCGGTGACCTACAGAACTTATTCTAAGCTCAATCCCTTAAAGAACCATGTGCTCCTCACCCAATCCCATTCTGATAGGCACATTAGAGACTGAGCTTCCAACACAGGAGCCATTAGAAGAAACTCTCAACTCACAGCAAAACCTGAAAGGCCAGGAGAAAGGACAGAAGATATCAACAGTGGGAATCTGGGCCCTGGTGTGGCTGCTATCGAGAGGAAGTAGGCCACATCTCCCTGGCAAAAAAGCAACTGCAGCTCATGCTGAAAATACTCAAAAGCTGGAAAAAAAGTATATTCAACTAGTAAAACTAGTTTCCATTATAAAGTATGTGCGAAATCTACAGCTATATGGGCTCCCCGCCCCCTTGCCTGGCCTTCACTTTCTCCTCCTGGCCAGTTCTGATGTTGGCCTGGGAAGACCCAGCACAACTTACTCCACTGATAGGAGGTAGAACTGAGACAGCACAGCCAAGAAAAGTGGCACCGACTGGTGTAGAACACATAATTACTAGTGTTCACATGCCTACCGGGCTTGACTGCAAATAAGAAACTCGGGAGATGAACATTTGAGTATCTGTCCATTCAGCTGACTCCCTTGTTGAATTTTTACATTTTTTTCAAATTGACACATAATTATAGCTATCTACAGGGTGGGGTTCCCACACAGGTGGATACCGTAGAGTGATCAGATCAACATGCTTTCCACATTCAGCACTCTGCTGCTGGTGTGTGTGTGTGTGTGTGTGTGTGTGTGTGTGTGTGTGTAGAATGTGTAAACTTTTCCCTTAGTTTATTTGAGCAGCATATTAAGACTGAGGTCACTTATTGTATGTTCAAGTCATGAGACATTTCCCACGAAAGGACAAACAGTAAGTATTTTAGATTTTTGGGGCCATAGGTTCTTAGTAATGACCACTAGATGCTGCCCATAAAGCCAATGGGCAGGCATGAAAAGGATTTCACACAAAGAAACAGATGGCAATATGGTTTCCAGACTGCTGATCCAAGGAAACATCACATTTTCAACCACCTTCACTGTGCATCCTGCAGTATGGAAACAAGAATAGGGAAGGTAAGAAGCCCTAAGCCATCAAGAGAGATACAACCAATGTTTGAATCCCAACATTTATACTCTCTATATAGACAGAGTATATCTAACAGCTGGTACCCCTAGTCTCAATTTATAGCCTTGTGTTTTTTAATGTTACAGGTAAGTTTCTTGTTAGTTAGTCTGCCTGTTTTTGTAAATAAACTTCCCGTGGGACACAACCATGGCCTTGTAGTGGTATATTGTCTGTGATCTCTTGGTAAAGGTACAGCTGAATGACCAGAATGAAGCGATAGATATTTGCTGTTTTACCTTTCAGCAAAAAAGATTTGCCAACTGCTGCCTTAAATACGATCCTTGGTACCAGACCTCAAGGATCAGTGCTCTAGAAGATAGCTATTGGTTTCTCTTCCTCCACATGTTTAATGGAGAGGCTCCTCTCCATGTGTACTTTCCAATACAGCATATTCAGAAGGAAAGCAGACACAGACATAATAGCTAACGCAAAGATGATAGAGACCCTACAGCAATCATTCAGCATTCAGCTGATGCAAGCTCTTGAAGCACCCCTTCCGTGTCTGCGGCCTAATTAGGGTGATTACTGCATCTGCCTTGGTAATAGCCATATTTATCTCCCCCAAGTAAATTAAATGCACATGCAAATATTCATCAAATGTCAAGGTATTTTTCATCCTCTGACCTTTGAAAATTTATCAGATAACTTTTTGAAGGAAGAGTCTCTTTTGAACATGCGAGCAAAAGTGAGATCATTGTGATTCCCAAAAGGAGATAATTATTAGAAACAAGTAATGAGGGTAGTTTCAGCCCATGGCTGAGTAGGAAAATGAGATCCAGGCATGTATTGTTTGGACCTTGATGTAATGCTAGACTATAAGGTTGAATGGAACCTGGTTAGCATGGCACTATGAGCCCTCTCTTCCTCCTGTATCCCATCTCCTGCTCATGCATCACTCTACCCTCCCTGCCTGCTTCCTCCTCTCCTTTATTCTCTTCCTTTATTCCTCTATGACCCCTTTTGTATTCTGTGTCTTCTCTTATAGCATGAGCTAGCCTTGCTGTCATCGCTTCCTAGTCTTGGTGGAACAGGAAGCCAGGCCAAGCAGCATAGCATGGTACATGGTTTACAGAGGATTCAAATCACTGCTTCCTCCCACTGAAACTACAGGCAGGGTATAGATATGGTTAGTAGTCTTCATCTGGAGCTATGTTCTTTCGGTCCTAAAAGTCATGTCTTTAGCAGCCCAGAATGATCTGCTTTAGCAAGAGTCTTAATGGATAAATAACTGCATTCCCTGTACATGTTTATTTAAGGTTATTGTGATTGTCATCTAAAATCCCTTATTCTAAGACAGGACTAAGGAAAATGGGGCTGGAAAACAGCACAGGCTTGGAAATCACTAAGTAAGACAAGTGAAACTCCATTTCTATCAGTAGCCCCTAAAAGCCTCAGCCTTTCTCAAGTGCAAATTCTTGCCCAGGGGTGGAAAGCTTGGATGGAGTCTAGGTGCTCAGCATCTGAATAGATTTCCTTGACTCTTGAGACCACATTGTCCGATGTCCATTAGTTCCCCCACATGCATGTTTATCCCTCTATTCACCGGAGTACACACACAAACTCCGAGAATCTATCCACAGTCTGAGCATAGACGAGGAAGGAGGGCGGGCCGATGGGTCAGAGAAGCAAGCTTGGAGCTGCAGCCATTGGCAAAGGAGGAAAATCGAACACGTGAGAGAAAACAAAGAGGAATGGCTGGCCTCAGTGCGGGTGATTAAGTGGCAAGGCCAAAGGAGGACCCCAAAGATAAAAATTTAGGCTTCGTGGAAGCCCAAGGGTGTCACATGCATTGTGAGAGCATCACACTGAACGCTTTTGAACAGAAGAAATGCAGGTTGATATTTCACTGAGGAAAGACATTGGCTCAAGGAGTCTCTCTGGAAAGACTCTCTGTCAGGCAAAGCCTGGACAGTACTTCCTGTCGACCTGACTGTGGCCCGGTAGGAACTTCCTGTCGTGGTGCTGCAAGACTAAATGAGCTGAATCTCACAGTGTCGAAGGGGACATGCAAAACAAATCTGTTTCGTGGGGCTGGTGATGAAACTTAGGTCATCACACACACTGGACCGTTGCTGATAATGATCTGCATCCTATTTTTCAAAATAATTTGTAGAACAAGACTTGAAAGGTTTGTTTGATCAAATGTGTACAAAACCAGGTTTTGCTCAGGATGTGTTAAAAATTAACATTTGTCTTCATGACTCAAGGACTTTTATTTTATTTTTTTTAATAAAACACGACACAATGGGGAAGTTGTTTAAAACACGTTTCACACTGAACTTAAGTGGGCCTGTCCATGTTCTTTACAGACTGCGGACTTTAAGCATCATTCAGATGCATATCAATGTCCTTAACTGCTGTATTAGCTGACACCACAGTTGGTGTTCTGGTTTTAAAAGGGTCAGAACCATGGGAAAATTACCCAAATGAAGGGGGCCTTTGAACTTACAAAACAAAAAGAAACAAACAAACAAACAAACAAAAAACAAACAAACAAAAACGCAGGTAAGTTGCTAAAAATGCATTGAATTCATTGAATTCATGCATGACTGAAGAGAATTTTTACGTCAGAAACTCCTATGGCAGTAGAGGAATTCTCTTCTTTTGAATTAATCTTGGCAAAATTGTCTAGGAAAAAAATAAACATTTTTTTTGAAAATAGGTATAATTGTATTTCTTGTCTGGGTCAATGGTAAGAAAGAAGGAAAAGATTAAATGTGATTCATAGCTCAATGTTATGGCTTTTATAATGGCCTGCAAGAGGGGCTGGGGATTTAGCTCAGTGGTAGAGCGCTTACCTAGGAAGCGCAAGGCCCTGGGTTTTTTCCCAGCTCCGAAAAAAAAGAACCAAAAAATAAATAAATAAATAATGGCCTGCAAGAAATCTCTCTTGGGTTTTATCTTAAAAGATCATGTTTAACTTTTAGAAATATGAAACAGATTAAAAGTCTGTATCCTCTCTGTACAAAAATAATAAGCCCAGGTGATACAAACAGATCCAGATCGAGTAAGCCTACTAGTTTTGATGAAGTAATTTAAACATGGGCTACTTAATACCCACAGTGGTGTCTTTGTACACCCATAGTGTACCATGCAGAATATCCTCTCCAAATACATGATCAATATAATTAATTCGAGAATTTCATCTCACGTTGACTCACCAAGTGTGCACCACAATTAGTCCCCATGCCCACACAGACCAAATTAAGATCCTTTTCACTCATTTAGCTGCAAAACTGATCTGAAAGTGAGCAAACATGCCTTATCCTTCTCTTCCTCATTCTCTTCTTCCCCCTCTACTCTTCCACCATTCTCTCCATTTTCTTCCCTCTATCCTTCTTCCTACCCTTTCATTTGCTTCCTCTTCATGGTCCTTTCTCCCTTTCCTCCTCCTTTCCACTCTTTTCCCTCTTTCCTGAATTATCATTTATTGGACTAAATGCATAAATTTTAATCAAATCAACTTAAAACCAATCATTAGTAAATCTCAATCCTTCAAGGCTTGTCAAAAAGATGACATAGGATGTTGGCCCTGGTCCCAGGAAGGACTGCAGGGGACAATCATTTGTCTCAGAAGCTATCTGTGCTTGGCAAAGGGCTGACCCTGATGAAGGTGATATCTTCTTGTGGCACCACGACTCTCATACTCTACACCAAGAATATCATCAGGTTCCTGAGCTATCTGCAAAGAAGTTCCGTGCCAACAAAACCCAGAATGGAGTCCTATTAACTGTCGCGGTAGACATAAAATTCAGCTATTTAAGAACAAAACAATTCTTGTAACTCAAGAATCAAAAAGAAGGAAACAGTCTAAAGATGTCAAGCCATGAGCCCTAAAGCCAAAGCTCTGAGGATGTCAGAATTCAAAGGTGAAACATTACAGACACAATTGAGTCCCTGTCAGGAAATGAATCTTGGCTCATAGCAGAGGACCAATGTGAAGGATCCTAGATCTTTCCAATGGGCTTATGATTGGAGAAACTCAGAGTCAGAACACAGTTGAAATGCCCCTTTGGGCAGGGATATACTCTCAGAGATAAGACAGCTTTGACAGCGTTCACTGTGATTTTAGAATTTTTTTATTTCAATAAAAGAATGGAGAACTCAGTGGGTTTGCTTCCTGATTCACATTAGGAACACATGTCTTGGAGAAGTTTCCTCTTTCACTGCAAAGCTTTTCTTCTCTTTCAACAATACTTGCCCACTCAGCTGTGCCCCCAAATGGCTCCGGTTGACCATACCTGCCCCCTAGCTGAAAAATTCCATTTGACCATGTGATATAACAGAGAAGCAAAGCTACTCTGGATCTTGCACTTTGACAAGACCTGTGACGTCAGAGTGTCTATGGGCTGTGACCATGTCTGGATGGGATGAGTGACCTTCTGTCTATAGAAAAGTGCATTCAATTTAAATGTGCCAATACTAGGGACATATGATTCCTGCCTTCTAGGATCCAGGGCCAAGAACAGGCAGATAATGGTGCCTTCTGTGGAGTAAGTGTTTTGGACAAAACCTAATAGGTCATTTTCTGCAAAAAAAACAATGCTTCCCAAACTTTGTTGTGTGTAGGTCGATGTCATTATGCAGGTGAAGGCAGATACAGGATAGAACAAGGCCTGTCATTGGAGGAGAAGGAAGGATGGTCAGGAGAAAAGTTTTAGAGAGGCAGAGGAGGCCAGAGCAAGGAGGAGCTGAGAGAACATGGCAGCAGATATTAAGATTCCTCTCTGCACATATTACAGGTTGGTATGACTATTCTTAAGGGATGGATATGTATAGGATTTTGTGTTGTCTAGATGGGCAAATTATATCTTATCGATTGGATCAGAAGCTGTTGTGTGATGTGTTCTTTCATATGGTGACTTGAGTTCAAGACAGTGTATGGTGGCAGGATGCACCGGGCCCCACCACAGAATTGGAATGTGTATGCCTGGCATGGTGGAAAACAGCCAAGAGAATTGTGAGTGAGGGCGGCCTGACAGGGTGCCATGTTGGAATGGCTCACGGACAGCTGGTCAGAAAGTAGATGGGGGCAGCATGGAGCCACTGAGATAAATTGGCACTAGTTCCAATGGCCCACCAAAGCCAGAACTAGTGAGAGAGGGTGACCACCAGGGTATGCGTGCAGGGTTCGGCAGTGTTTTATTTTTACTGCAACAGTTGTGCAGCAAAACTGCTTACGTATATGCAAAATTGTAATAAAAGCAACAAATGCTAAGTTTTACTGAACCCTAGTCTCTCTAGTGCCAGACACAGTTTGAAGCACGTGAGTTTCATTCCTCTATAATATGAGAGCTAAGCAGTAGTGTGATGGGAAATGCTTAATGATTGACTCTCAACAAACAACCCATCTCCAATTCTGAGTTACTGCACATGTCTATGGTATAAATGGTTCACCATGGCAGATCTTAAAAGACCAGTGTGATAGCCCTGATATGGCAGAGGGAGGACATGCCCAGTGCTTGTTCTCTTAGCCCTTTCTCAATGAAGAAAGAGAGGCTCCAAAAAAAAAATATCCTAGAACTTTGTTAGCATTTACGGTTGGAGTAAATAATAGAAAAAGATGCAGGGCAACTTGCCACACTACCTGCTACTCTCTGTCTCTGGTAGTCTCTCTGCCTCCATGGTTGCCCCATCAGCGGCTGTCTATCTCATGGGTCTCTGTGTGGGCTCTGCTCAGATTTCCAGCATCTGCCCCCAGGGGTTATAGTCACAACTCCCAGTAACCAGTTAAAATCAAAATTCTAGAAACTTATAATTTATCAATCAGATTTATGTCATTAAATTCTCACTCCACAAAATGTCTACACAATAAACTCTGAGCCAATTGATATTGATATAAATTGTCCACCTACATAAGACAAATTATCCTATAATAATTCTCCAAAACTCTGCACCTGCCTTACTTTTTCATTGCCTAATCACAGGCCTTGAATTATCTTGTGCCTGCCCTCACCTGCATATAGACATCGATCTATATTTCACCCTTTCTGTCTAATTAAGAAAAAAAGAACTTTTCTCTCAGTTGTAAGCTGAGCACAACTATTACCATTCTGTAATTTATAAAGTATAAGATATACCTAACACTGAGTTCATCATTTTTGTCAATTAAATAGTACATTCTGTTATCTATCTTAGCTTAAGAAAGGTTTAAAATCTATGTGTTATATCTTGGCTAGCTTGTATACTATCTGAAAACTATCCAATTAAATATGTATTCTCAATGTTAAATAGCCTGGGTAGGCTATGAGACTATAATTAGTCTTCAACCCCATCAGAAATCTGGAGAACAACCAATACTATCTGAAAATATAGGAAGCCTAACATGGCTTCCAGAGCTGAGACAAGTTGTAGAGGCAACTGCCTACCCATACAGTACCCTGTCAACAACACATAAGAGCATCAATCTTCAGCCTTCCAGCCCAGGATCATCTGACAGACTTTTGTAACACAGAATTTTGAAGGACTGATTATTCTGACTTGGCTTGTCTCTCTATAGTGTGTCCTTTCCTTGACAGTATTTTGTCTGTAGATGAAATAGACAATGTCTGCCCAGTAGCTCCCTAGCCACAATGTATTACTTCACCTGGAGGTAGAAACACTCAATTACTTCTTGGAATTCACAAAAGGAGAGCTGCTAGGAACAGATTTATCTCAACAACAAAAGAATAAATAGCATTAAATGTCACATTTTGTGGCTCTCTGACGTTTTTGAAAACCATCTACCTATGTAAAGTTATCTGGACTGTAGTCCATTAACTACTCTTAGCTTTTTCTAACAAATTATCTTTAAAACACCCTAACAGTAAACTCAGAGCCATGAATTTGCTATCTGGCCCTTAAATCATATGTTTAATCATCTCAGATGCATTTACTAATTCTCTCTTTACACTGAACATTCAGACTTCTGTTTTGAGATGTGTGAAGAGGCAGTACTCATCATAGTCACTCTCCGTACCGCAGAACCACAGAACTTGTTCCTGTCAAAAATATGTGGCTCACTTGCTCTCAGTGCTTCAGGCCTAGCCTAAACACTATTCTGCTCTCAGTATCCAAGATGGGAGACATGGTGTGCTTGTCCTTCTGTGTCCAACTTACTTGACTAACATACTGTCCTGAACTCCATTTATGTTGTGATAAGAAGTAACAGCTCATACTTTTTATTGCTGAGTAATGTTCCAGCCTGTAGGAACACCACTCTCTCAGACAACCCAGTGAAGACTCAGCATACTGACAACTGCGAATGATGCCACGTGAGCACATGAGGCCTGGTCTCTGGTTAATTTTTTGACAACTTAACATAAACTATGTATATCTGTGAAAACAGAACCCCAGGTGGGAGAATACTATCAGATTGGCCATGGGCAAGTCGAAGGGAACATTTTCTTGATTTGTGGTGATGTAGGAGGGCCCAGACCACAGGGATAGTACTAACATTGGGCAAGTGGTCTTAGATTGTGTAAGAAAACAGGCTGAGTAAGTCATGGGGAGCAAGTCAGTAAACAGCATCCCTCCATGGTCTCTGGTTTAGTTCCTGCCTTCAGGTTCCTGACCTAAGTTCTTGTCCCACCATCTCTTCATGAAGAACTACAAGTTAAAAGGTACAATAAGCTCTTTCCTCCTAGATTGTTTGTGGTCCTGGTCTTTAACACACTAATAGAAAGCAAACCAAGGCAGTTGGTGTCTTCTCAATATCCCAATTCTACTTCGTCTAAGTGTGTGCTGGGAAATGGGGTGGCTGGACTATAGCAACTTCAAGTGAAATTGATGTGTGTCTTCTGGTCTATTTCTTATTACAGGGGCATTGAGACCGGTGCTTTGAGATGTCCTGTCTGCTGCTGACTGGCTGCCATTCTGGCACCTCAGTGCACAGTGGACAGGAAAGGATATCTAGATTCCCATCTCTCACAGGATACACTTGAAAGTTACTGTTGCAGGTTTGCAATGGGACCAAGAGCCAGCACACACCCCTCTGGCAGACCCCGGACTGCACGAGAAAACAGGATCCTCCACAGTGGCTGCTAATTTAACCTAGATACACCCTGCATTACGTGTGGGAGCAAGACTTGTAGAGAATGAGGACCTTGAAAAAGACTGATCTCACAGATTGAGAATCTCTTACCTCCATGTTGAGAATTGATGGAAGAGTCACTTCTTGGCTGTGTTATTGCTACCCTGCTTGGTT
Organism: Rattus norvegicus; assembly: GCF_021556685.1. Taxonomy (NCBI): domain Eukaryota; kingdom Metazoa; phylum Chordata; class Mammalia; order Rodentia; family Muridae; genus Rattus; species Rattus norvegicus. Next base: position 32,956,345 of record NC_141550.1, on the reverse strand, counting down.
ATTTTAAACTTTGGAACTCAATGAAAATGAATAAAGCTTAGCATGAGACCCATGACACATTTCCCTGGACAATTTGCCCCACAGATCCCTAGATCCATGTGGGGTCCACCCAGGACATTACGAACCTTTCCCTATGTCAAGTAGGGAACAATGATGTCTGTGTTGAAGAACACTGATACAACTCATGATCCAGCTACCAGGCATTCCAAACAGCACCTTCCGTGCCAGCTACTATTAGGCATTTATTAAAGCAACTTTTACTTATGTCTTCCATTTTTAATGCCACACAGGAAAGAACTTCACATTTTTCTGCTGTCATATACTAACAAACAGAAGGAAAATTCCACCTGGAAATGTGTTCAAATGCCAAGAAACAGAAGTGCCTGAGTGCTTAATGACCCCAGCATAAATCACCAGGCAGAGTTATGAAAGCCGCGGGTTTATCAGAGGGAGCGGCAGATAAAGGGCCTGGATGGTTGGTGCATGTCTGGAACAGGGAACAAGTCATGATTTTCATGTCCTACCTTGCCAAGCTAAGGCTGGTAAGTGGGCCAGCCTAAATATTTCTTAGTGTCAGGCAGCGAGGAGGAAAGGCAAAGCTCAAAATGAGAGTAGAGACTTCTCCTGCACAGAGAATGAACCTGTTCTCCAGCCTGCTCTTGACTGAGCACTGGTTTCCCTGGACGGGACTCCTTAGACCTTCTGACTAACATGTGTGTATCTTGGCAGGCTCTGGGCAGACACACATATTTGTAGAACACATATTCCTAACAGAAAAAGAGGAATATGTGTCGAAGTCTGCAAAAGGTCTCATATGAGTTAATGGTGGAGATCGGCTCACTTCTAATAAATTGTCAAGTGCATCTGTTATCAAGGCAGTAAGCTGCAAAGAACAGGGAAAAGCTAGTTTTGTGGCCTCAAAAGCTTAACTGGACCCAGTAGAATACACCTTGCAATTTTAATGACTGGGGGTCAACATAGGAAGGTCAAGAGTTTCCAGGCCAGCCTGGGCTACAAAGCAGGACCCTGTCTCCAAACAAAAGGGGAGGTTTATTTTTGGCACAGTGAGTTTGCTAGTGAGTCTGCAGTGACTCAGTAATTCACAGGCTGTGCTGACATCTCTGAATTTCCTTTAGCTTCCCTCTTCTGGTTATAAGATATTAACATACCTCCCCAACCACTCTACTAAAACCTCGAGCAGGCTAAGGAAGAAAAGGCTCCACCAGCACACCAGCCACATCTGCCCTGCACTTTCATCAGGAAAAGAAGTATCACCAGAGATCTACAGATGGGCTTATGCTTTTCTCTGATCAGCTCAAACCATGGAATGCTTGTCACTGTGTCCCATGTCTTCCCTAGTTATAATGGAGGCTAGAAATGTGTGTGTGTGTGTGTGTGTGTGTGTGTGTGTGTGTGTGTGTGTGTGTGTGTGTGTACATGTGGGAGCATGCTATCAGAACTGGGAGCCCTAGGCAGGCAGTGACACTCAGTCACAGACTTTAGGAAAACATCAGTCGCAGAACAGATATCCATCACATACCCATCATCAAAACTGATGCAGAAATAAATTTGAACAGTAATTCTTGTAAATTCACTAAGGACGACCTTGTTATTCCCCAGACTCCCAGGCTAGTTTAGTTCTCGGGAGGGCTCCTGCTATCACAGGTTTATGTTCAGTATCAAGGAATAGGCGCCAACAAAGACAAGTTAACTCATGACTTTCCTGCCTTTGTCTCCAAAGCACTGATGCCACAGGTGTGCTCCCCTGACACCTGCCTGCTGTCCTGAAATGCTAAGCCTTGGAGTAAGAACTCAACACAGTGGACACTTCCGAAGGGGGCTGTGAGGTCATTCCTGCATCTGGATTTGTTTCCCCTGCTCTGTTTCGAAAGGGCTGAAAGTTCCTGCTATAATACGGACACATTTTGGTGAAACTAAATTTGTGACAAAACAAATGGCAAAGTATTTCTAATATACACAGACACATAGAACTATAACTGTGAATCCATTCACGTTACACTGTATGCTACACTCAAGCAAACTTGAGTTCTTGAGACTGTGCTAAAATCATGGAATTAGAATGGCGTCAGAGCCAAGAAAAAACCTCAAACTCTGAGATGCTCCAAAGGGTAGGGGAGTAGATGCAGGATTCTGAGGACAGGGAGATAGGTCGGGGAGGGCTACGTGATTAAGAGGACTGGCTGCTCTTGCGAAGGATCCGTGTTCCATTCCCAGGACCCACATGGAGGCTCACAAGCTTCTCTAACTCAAGTCCCAGGAAACATGATGCCCTTTTCTAAACTTTGCAGGCACTGGGAACACATGTGGCATATCAACATACATGTAGGCAAAACACCCATACATATAAAATAACAAGTTTTTTTAATGGAAGAAAATTTCAGAGGCTGGGGGCAAAGTGGGCACACACTCTTCCCTCTTAAAAAATCCTGAATCACCAATGTGTTGGAATCACCAATAAACTGGAATTTCAAACTGACTGATGATCCGGCATCCAGTGCCTATGATCTATATCACTAGCCATTGACATCTAGTAATTTCTCGCTCCCACATGTTAGGGCTGTGTGTCCAGGTTAAATTAACAGCCATTTGTGTAGGACCTCAACTTCTCATGCAGACCAGGGTCTTGCAGAGGATTGGGTATTGGCTCTTGGTCCCTTTGCTAGTCTGCAACAATGACTCTCACAGTTCCTTGGTATTGTCCCTGAACAAAGCACATGGCCTTGTTCACATTCTGCCCCCAAACAAAACACAGCAGAAACAGAAACCAGATCTCAAATTCTGAAATGGCTCCAGTGAGCAAGGGGTTCCCTTTAGCATGGGCCACAGAGTCCCAAAACCTAGCAGAAAGTAGCTGTCAGTATACAGTTATGAGTCATCTCCTATGGCCAGGAATCAACGTGACAGACACATAGAAGTACAGCATCCCCATCCACAAGTTGGCTCACAGCAAGCAAGAACACTCAGATCGCCCTGTCATTATTTAATTCTCTGTTCTTCCTCCAACTCAAGCTGCCATGTCTTAAAAACCTATACATCGTGTAATTTGTTAAATGCTTATACCTAACAGATTCATTTTCTCCCCTTAAAAATGTCCTAATAGTGTACATGAATATGTGTACAAAGGCTATCATTATAATGCTTGAGTTCTTGTAATTATTTAATTACCACAAGGGATGTTTATGAAATGTCTATTAATATGTACAGCTCTTAGGGTGGGGTGTCAGCCTTAGAACACATAGTACCGTCTAAGATAAAATGATAGTGGGTGGAGAGCTGTGCTCACGTGACTAAACACCTGGCGTCACACCGCTGTTCCATTTTCCAGGGGATTTTTGGAAAGCTGTTAGTTATGAAATCTTTAGCAGCTCCTATAGTTTAGACTGGAATGTCTTCCAAATGTGTCAAGATTTGGTCTCAGCTTGGTGCTATAGGGAAATGGTAGGACTTTTAAGAAATGGAACGTCAAGTTACTAAGGGTGTGACTTCAAAGGAGAACGGACTCTGGTCTCTTTCTCTTTCCCACTTGGCCATAAGGTAAAGCGGGATCTTCTCCATGTGCTCCCAGCGTGTTGTTCTGTGCTGCCATCTACCAAAAATAATGCTGCCAGTCAGTCAAGGATAGGAATCTCTAATGCTGTGAAGTACAAAAATTCCTGATGAATCCCTTCTTAAGTTGATGCATTACAAGTATCCATCACAGTAGCACAAAGTTAATCAGTACTACTGCAAATCCTGACCTTCCGTAAGTGTATCACCAACGCTTCCAGTTGAAGATGGTCTGGAACTTTCTCCAGAAAATCTTCAGTGCAGCTAAGAGCATAAGAATTTCCATCAACAAAGACCATGCAGGATAGCACATATTTTCTATCCAACTGATAGGCAACGGCAGGAAATACAGATTCAAAAATTAATCCTCTTTTACAACCCAGAACTCATTATTCAATATGAATTTTGATATATGTGAGGACTAAGATACACACACACACACACACACACACACACACACACACACACACACACACCACAGTAACCCACACTCTGAATCCCTGGTCATCTATACAATACTTCTAGATATAAAAATAGGTGCCAAATTCCAGGCCAATAACAGTACTTTATTTGTTTGTTTGTTTGTTTGTTTGTTTGTGGTCCTTGAAGAAATTGCACTGACTATTAGAAGCTTGGGTCCACACAGTAAAGTGGATGCATATAATGAACAAACCCAGGGAAGCAAACATCTTAGCCAGCAATAGAAAAAAGGAGAAAATCCAACCTAAATTACACCAACAACTCACCCATGTCCTGGAAATTTCGTAAAAGGTCTCTATCTCTGTCTCTGGTTGTCTAGTGTGACTCTGGAAGTCCAGCACTATTGAGGGCACAGCTGCTGTGGAACAGTAAGTGTTCTAGAAGTCCTGAGCATACCAAACGTGGCACCCGTAGGTTTTGGCTTTCACCCTTCTCTTTCTTTCCTAAACCATTAGATTACAATCCTAAAACCCACCTAGGTCTATTCCCTTATTTGTCCCTTTGTTAGACCTGACTCATTCCTGAGACTGATCACCAAGGTCCAACTATCAAAGGCTCAAAGTACAGCAATCATAATTCATTATTTTAACTAGCTTAACTAAAACATACAATCAGAACTTACCGACAATCCTAGCTCATTCTAACACAGGCCTTTTCCCTTTCCCCCCTTAAAATAACACCGTGCAGCTGTTTGTTGCTGTTTCTGCCCAATTCAGATTCAGCCACCTTGTTTGTCTCTGCCTTGCTTAATAAAGAATCTCTTTGCATTTGGTCTGTGCTTGGAAATTGGTGTGGTCTGTGCTTAATCTGGGGTCCAGAGGAGAGCACCCTACAGTATACTAGTCCCTTCAAAAAGGACATCTGAATGTTAGAGTCCTCCAATTTCTGCTACCTCTAGCATCTGGAACCCCAGTATGTCACTAGGGGCCTCCTTCCGATTCACATATCTTTGTTTATATGGTTTCTTCCATTGTGGTGTTGGGAAGTGAAGTCTTTAAGAGATGACTAGGTCATTAAACAGTACTGCTGCTTTTCTCCTGGAACCTCTCACTGTCTTGGAACTAGAACAGCTCTCTATTTTGCCTTTCAATGTGTGCCCTTTGCCCTTCTGCCACCCACTGTGAGTTCAGAGAACTCAAAGCTCTTACTAGGGATGGACTTTCCAACTTCCCTCTTCTAGAACCCTGAGCAAATATAAACTTCCATTCTTTACACACCACCAGCCTCAGGTATTCAGTGATAGCAACAGAAAAGAGACCAAAACATGGATTATTTCATCGAACATAAATCCCACTCAATGTCCTATAATGCAGTTTATGTGTCCTTGTAACACTTCAAAAATACCAGAGAACTGGCCAAATCCCCTATCTAAACTGAATTCATTTAATGTGGCTAACCAACTTGTTATTCAATTATTTGGAGATTTGAACATCCTTTTCATGATCTGTTTGCTTAATTTGTTTGAGCTGTTTTCTCCACAGCTTAATTGTAGTACAAGTAGCAAAGCTTGCATACATGTAATGTATAGAACGTGATGGTTTTAGAACTTTACTTATTACAAAATATTAACCATAGTCCAATGAATTAACACACTAATAACACCTACGGTTACATGTGCATGCAAGGTGAGGGCACTGGGTTCAATATCAGTCCCCGTCAATCGAGAGAGACAGGTGTACATGAGTATGGAGTAGTTCTGCATTGACCTTTTCCTCTCTTACCATGACAGGCTTGCTTGTCTCAGCACAAAGACTGCATGTACCCTATGGGGCTTACTTCAAACTACTCTTTAAAAGCCTTTAGTGACATCCTTACTTAATACTGTCATGAGCTTTGTTTCACCTTGTGCTGGCCGCACTCTTACATTCAATTTCTCTGGATTATGAACGTTCTTGGCCGTGTTGCTCCTTCTACCTTCTACAAGTGCCCTCTGAAACTGGGGTCAAAACAGGCCCTTTCTTAGATGCTACCTTCTTCCTCTAAGGTTGTATGTGACTGTGTTGCTAGGGCATCAGCATAAAGCTAAGTCTCTCAGCAACTCTGACCATAGGATGGCCAATCTTCTTGACCCAAATACTACTCAGTGGTCTGACAAGAGGCTCAAAAAAAGCCTCAAAGATCAGCAGAGCCAACAGAGTTGAGGTAAGAGGCCATGTCAGCCCTCAGGCATTTGACCCTGTGGTTTCATACAACCGGAGTTGTTTGAGACCACTGAGCCAGGTCACCCCTCCTCTCGACTGTGTCATGTCTGGAAATGGAACCACCGACACAGCAAAACTGTGGTCAGTTCTGTAAACTTATAGAAAATCTGCTAGACACCATACCTGACTACCTTGGTATTCTTCTGCTGTATAGCAGCCCAGGGTGGGGTCCTGAGGCCGCTGGTGGTAGGCAGACTGAGGTCAGTAAGACATGACTCCACTGAGGTAATTCAATGTCAGGTGGGCTGTAGTCATCTAGCATCTCAGCTGTACCAGACAGCAGAGGTGGCCCTTCACATTGTTGGATGTTGATGCTGGCTGGGGCTGGCTGCTCAGCCAGAACTGTGGACTAGACAGTCTGTACCTATGAGCAGCTGAGTTCTCAGGCAGAGGTCCCCAAACTGAGCATTCCAAGAGGGTCAGGAAAACTAGAATATCTCCTTCAACTCACCAGATGTGCTACCTCTTTCTATTTGCTAGGAGAACTGCACATGTCTGACAGGGGGAGGTGAATTAATACTGTCATTCCTAGTCAGGGAGTGTGCAGGGAGGCAGGATTGGTGTGACCTCCTTAGGGACACTGCCTCTTGCTCCAGCTCTAACATTTCTGAGAGGGGTCTCACTTAGAGTCAAGCTATAGAATATGGTACTTAAGAACCTATAATCCCATGTTGGGTATGTTAATTCTCAATCTCTACAATTCTAGACATCACTCCACATTCTTCCCCCCTTTTCCCTTGAAAACCAAAGCCTAGATGTGGTCTACCATGTGTCTCTGGTTTGAATAGACTCTTCTTGGGAAAGGGCCACTTTTCCTGAGGCTCAAAACAGGCCTTTCTCACAAGAAACATTTATTTTAAAAAAAGAAAGGAAAAAGAAAAAACAATGACAACAACAAAACCTTTCACTCGTCTGGACAACTGTGCACAATTACAAACCCATTCTATTATGTGCTTAATCAGCAGATCAGTGGCATCAACGTTTCCTGATGCAGTGTTAGAGGACTCCGTCGATGCTAATGGGAAAGACACAGACACACTGCCCAGGCTGACCGGCTGGGCTCTGCACACAGCTATGCCACCACAGTGCAGAAAGAAAAGAGTAGAAAGAGGCAAAGAGAGCCTGTGGCTAGGAGGAGGGGCTAAGGAAGCCAGGGCTCTGGGGCTGAAGACTAGGAAAAAAAGACTGGTATTTCACCCTTTAGGATCTGAAGATTAAACTTTAGTGCCTCATTTGGTCTTCTCTCAGGCCTAAAGTTTCCCCTGCTTCTTGGGTTTTCATAGATACTGTAGAGAACTCTGTGGCCTCAGGGTCTCGTTCACCTCACAGCATTCACAAAGGGATAAGGGCTGTTTGTACACTAAGGCATGGAACAAAGCAGAACTTTGTTATACTCCAATCAATCTACTAAGTAAAAAAGATCTTTGAAATTACATTTTTCTTCAACAACATAAAAATATCATTAAAATATTTTTGAAAACTACAACATCTGTAAGAACATGTACAGACAGACTTTTTCGTGTAGTTATCTGTTTAATAACATAACTTACACAGTACGTATGTTGTATTAGTCATTATAAGTCATCCAGAGATTATTTAAAATGCATAAGGAAATACATGGTGGTCTATAAAAACAATGTCATTTTTGTGTCCTTGAAGTTTGGTATCTGCGTGATTCTGCATAGGAAGGGATGGCTGTAGTACTATCTCACTTCATGGATGGGGGATGAGGAACTAGCCCCAGGTCCCCTTGCAAGGAAGCAAAAGCAGTTTCCTACACAGACCTGCTACACTGAGAGTCCCAGGAAAGAATTAGCAGGGTAGGGGTGTCTGATCTAGAAACGTGGACACACAAGTGGGATGCTGGGAACAAGGTCCACTCATATACTAGCAAGAAGATAGAGCCTGTAGGATTAATAGTGGGGTCCCCAGTTTGCTCCACTTGCAAGGAGGCCGGGGCTGTCTGGTTCTCAGGCTCTTGGACATCCAGGTGCCGCTGGGATACAGCGGAAGAGCTAAGAACAGAGTGGGGACCACGGGGCTGGATCTAACTGAGGGCCTGGGGAATGGGGGAAGCTCTGGCTGGTCCTAATGGAGAGTCTTTGACTTGACAGCAGCGCGCTTGAGTTTCGTGGTGTCCACTAAACACACAGGGAGCACAGGGGGGCTTTCTTCTGGGAGGTTAGATGGCAGTTCTGTAGGCAAAAGCCTTCTCTGTGATGGCTTTTCATCAGGAATGGACCCTGATGAAAAGAAGCAGTCCGTGGTTTCAAGGAATTTATTGTCATGGCAGAAAGTGGATGAGTAAAACCGTATCCCACTTCCCAAAGTGGGCCTGAGATTAAATACCTTTTGCAGGGAGGAGTGTCTGGGAAGGGAAATTCAATGGCTAAGCCTCCAGGCCTTTAGGTACCTCATTATAATGGAGATCAGGTCTCTACATGACCTGTGGTCACAGCCTCTACCTGTGAAGGGGCTTGGGGCGTTGCCCTTATATGGCTGGTGGTCCCAAATCTATGGAGGCCTTCAGGCTAGTGACCGGCCTGGTTTCCTGGGAGACAGGCAAAATACATCAGGGTCTCTGGAGTTCAAGCCTCCTCAACCGGGAACCAGGGTGTATTTCACTGTCCAACAAGCACCTACTCCATAAGAAATTTTGTAACCTGAAGTCTTCACCCACTTTATTTTGTCCTAAGTCCTTCCTGAAGCAAACAACACCTGAGGGCCTGAGAGTGTGAACAAAGAGCTGAATTTCCCACACAGCATGCTTATGGCCTGGCAACTGAAGATGCAGTACAGATAGGTGGGGCTGGGTCAGTTCTGAGTGTGGTCTGAATATGGAACTGAACCACTGACCTGATGGCAGCTAACATCCCTGAACGTTTCTGAGGCATAAGAAGAGAGAAAGTTTAGTGCTACTGGTTAAGCAGCCTTCAGTCCTGCCCAACTTTCTCCAAGTTTAGAGATCACCAAAGGACCAGAGTTCTCATCAAGAACAGTCAGTTGCCCCTAACCAGGTCTCATCTGTCAAATTAGGTAATCAGATAAGACCATCCCTGAACATCCCTCCAATGACGATGCATGTATTCTAAAGTCTTAGGAAAAGCAAAGGCAGAACAAGGAGGGAATGTGGGCAAGAAGGAAAAAGAAAGAACTTCTTGTGTAGGTGAGGCTGCTTCCTTTCTAGCTGCAATATAATATAATATAATGTAATACAATATAATATAATATATCTATATCTATCTATATATATCTATAGATCTATAATATATCTATATCTATCTATAATATAATATATCTATCTGACTGTTAAGAAAAATCCCTCTTTATATTTGGTTGTATCTGAGTCCTAATAATAAATGACCATGATACATTAGCATTAGGATGAGTATTCAACCAAGGAGGACCCCAGATCCTGTGTTCCATGGCAGAGACACCAAGAGTACCAGAAGAAGCAAGATGACAAGGGTTCTCATGAAGTAGATTACCACAGGGCCAAGTAGTCTGCACGTGAGATAAGAGGGAATGGGTACAGCTGTGGTCCCTTCAGGCATGTGTAGATGGCTCACCCTGGAATTGGAACATCAGAGATGACAGTTCCAACACCTTTTCTGGGAAACAGTGTGATATCCAGTTCTTTCTCTATTTTTTTTTCACTGAACATTCCCTGCTTCTCTGATAGTTATACCAAAAGTGTGGCTAAGACAAGGGTGCAGTGACTGGAAGATAAAGAGGCAACATGCTGGAATTGTCTGTGCACCCCAATGAGTAACAGTGTCTGCTGGACTATAGGGAACACAAAAGCCAGCACCGGGTAGGCGTCTCCCGATGAAGTGCTCATGTCACGGCCCATGTGGATCATCTGCTTTTTCTTAAGAACCCGGTACAAACATTAAGGAAAAGGGAAGGAGACGTCTCTCCGCTTCCTTCCTTCGCACTCGCAGCCGAGTCCCAATCACGGTGGTTCTCCAAGGGACGACAAGCACAAATTCAATCATCAGATAGCAGGAATCTCCCAGAAGGAAAGCTCCAGTCTTTCAGCCTGCCAAGTCATCCATCATACTTTGGCATTTCCTTTGGTCTCTTCCCATGTGTATTTGAACTTCACAAATGTCAAGCCTCCAAGTGAGAATTAAGATCTTTACTGTGCACAGAGCTACTCAGAGATGAGGTGAAAAATGCCTAGAAACCCGGCTCGTCCACATCCAAATGGTTAGATTTTATGATATGACAAAGGCATGGACTGTGGACTGTTCTGTGTATGTAGGATAAAGCATGTAGCTTTTCAAAAATACTTTTGATTTTGATTATGAGAGCACAGGGGAAACCTAAAAAGCACTTTGGAAAAAAATGTGCGTATATAATTTTATGTATTTTCCCACATTCCACATATGTATCCCATATATATCCTACTTAGATGTGTCCCCTATGTGTGTGTGTGTGTGTGTGTGTGTGTGTGTGTGTGTGTGTAATGGTTGGCCATTAAAACTTCTCTTGAGATCACTAATTGAATTTACTTAACACATTTCATGAAATTCGCTGATGCGCCGTTTGCCATGATCTGGCTTCGCACCTGAGCCGTCCATGTATGGGGAGTTCTTACAGCTTCACAGCTCTGCCTGAGGGAAGCATGTGCCCCGTCTTTGGTCCAAGAACTTACTCCAGCATCGTGTTGGGCTCCTGGGGTTTCAAAAACTCTTTAAAGCAGCCTGTGAGTCCTGTGTTCACAGGATGACACATCCAGCCATACCTGCCATTAGATTCTCAAAGGGCTTGAGGTCTTAGAAAAATCTAAGAGCGATTCTATCAACCAACGCAAATCCTCATGTGAGCCCTTCTATTGTTATTAATACAGTACCCCAGTACAAAGTCTAACGCAGGCTCAGCTTGTGCTGCCTGATATAATTTGGTACAATTTATATTTCCGAAACACAATCTTTGTATGTATCCTAGACCACTCTTAAAATTATTATATATCCAAGACTCTCCTGGAATTAGTTATGTAGCCCAGTCTAACACTGAACTTATGAACTCCTGCATCTGCATCCTGGCTGTTTGGATTAACAGGCTTGTGCCAACCACACGTGCCTTAAAATGTCTTTTCTTTTAAAGATTTATTTTATTATTTTATGTATATAGTTTTCTGCCTGAATGTATGTGTATGTACCACATGCGTGCTTGGTGCTCAAACAGGCCAAACGAGTGCATCAGTTTTCCTGCATCTGGAGTTAAATGGAAACAGTCACGTGGGTGCTGGGAGTCAAACCTGGGTCCTCTGCTAGAGCAACGTGTGCTCTAAACCATGAAGCAACTCTCCAGCATGACTTAAAACATCTTAGTCATAGACTTGCTTAAGAAATGGAGAATAGTTTAACATATTCAAGAAGTTCAAATATTAAAACGGGATGTTGATGTTTATGTATACATAAATATATATATGCGTATATATATATATATATCTTGAGAAAAGAATTAAATAACATGCTTGTTCATTTGAAAATAAGTTCTTAATGAGGCCTTAAAACAATCAGTTCTCTTTAAAGGTTTTAAATTATTTTATTTTAAATATTTATTATTTAAATTATGTATTATTAAGTTACATACAAATTCTTGCTTTTGCTGATAATTGAGGGAGGATCCACAATTTGACCTCCATCTAAATCACCACACATGACAGTTTCAAAGTCATTGGATTTGTGTTGCCTCCAGAACAGGTGACAATATTCTTATATGTCAAGTGGAAAACAGGTGCTGTTGAGACAACTTCCTGTCAGCACTGGATGGACTTATGTTAGGAGAAACAATAAGTAAAGACATCATTCCAAAAACTGGGCAGATGGTGTTTGCTAGGCAGGCACCAGGGAGAGGCAGGCTCACCGCATCTGCATGTATGCAGATGGTTTTGTACAGGGATCTCCTCCAGGCTGTGGCTTCAATTCGCAAGTTTTAGTTACCTGCTACTATATGCAGCCCAAAATATGAAATATAAAATTCTAAAAAAAAAAATCGTGAGTTTTTTTTTAGCAAACTTGTATTGCAGCATATTGTTTTGATCACTTTCAATCATTGCTAATCTATTATGTCTAAGTATAGAGTAAGCTTTGTCGTAGTTGTGTGTGGGAAGCAAAAACGTTAACAAATGCAGAGTGCAGTCCCGTCTATTTGCACCATTGGGATCCACTGAACAGATCGGCCCATGTTCTTTGTGGATAGAGATTCTGTGTTACCCAGTAATTTTGATACGGCTGCCGGCCAGGTTTTGAGTTGCCTACACTGGAATGTTTCCCAGTGTCCATGTAGCTCCTTGTCTTCCCTGAAGTTATTGATACAGAGCCCTCCCTGGTTCCTCCTCGTCTCTCTCCATGTTACTGACATAAACAACTGTCAAAACAGTTGATACTATTGTCACTGTCATCCGCGTTTCTAACTCTGGACTGTTCCTCCTCTCTTGGCAGGAGAAGCATACTCTTTGTATTTTTGTATCTATTATCTTTAGCCACAGTAGATACTGAATAAATATGTGGTCTCAATAAAAGAGAAAGGGTCCTTTATAAAAGCATGAACACATACAAAAATGTAGGAAAAGAAAACATGTCTTTATCTTGAAAATTGTGGTTCAAAAAAGAGACTTTGACTTTGTCAGAGTGTAGTTAGTGGTTTCTGTGACTCTGACAGAGACTATGCACCTCAGCCGAGGGTTTAGTGTTCTCACTAATGAGCTTGCTAGAGATCAGACACGTCACCCGCCAGCCCTCAGTGCACGGTGTGTTTGGGAGCAATAGATCTGCAGCTACAAGCCTGCCTTGCACCAGCCTGTGGGGTCCTGCTGCTCTATCTAGGAGAGGCCTCCGCCCAGCAAACGGCTGGTAGACTTTTCATCTTTCTTAACAATTAATGCCCGAGTGTGGCGTGTTTGGGTTTCAGGGGAAAGGTTTAAAGCACTAAGGGAGAGTCACTCTTGTTGCATCATAAACACTAATTAGCTGGCATTATTTCCAAATAGCCTTTGATTAAAGTCTTTGAGGTAGTGACAGGAAAGAACAACACGGTCCAAATCTTCATTCATCAAACAAAACAAACTCCGAACAGAACAGTCATCACTTGGGACACATGTGCAGAAAAGCAGACCCACTAAGTGCAGGCCCTCATTGGACATCATCTAAAAGGAAGCTGGAGAAATGTCCAGGCTTGAGTAGGCAGAGGGCTCCAAAGCACTGGATTTAGAAGGGTTCAAACACATTCCTCAAAGAGCCAATGGGAAGCTCTGTGTCCTCGACAAATGAAGCAGACAATAATAAAACATGGACCGGATGGCAAGACAGGGTCTCCTGCTGGCATGTGTTTACTAGCCTGAAGCTGTAGAATACTAACTGCAACCTACAGAAGGTTCCCACATCTGCCTCCCTCTTCCTGTTTCCCTGCCTATTGCTTGCTCTCAGCATCCTGAAACCCAGAGGCCTAGGCAGCTGCTCCAACGCACGTCTATGCTGTCCATTCTGTTCCACTCCTCTCCTCTTGCATCTAAGTAAGATCAAGGGCAACACTGATGGCAATAAATTACCCTCTAATGCACAAGCACTCAGTCCTGTGATTGCATTAGCTGAGTGATCAGAGCAAGGCAATAAATAAAAGACTTTGTGCCTGGGGAGGAGTTGATGAGGAGGGACTCAGAAGGCTTCAGTCCAGGTATCCTTGAACCAAGTCACTTTGCCTTCTGCTGGAACTTAGTCAGGATCCCTTGGGGTTAGCCTAGGGTGAGGCTCCTCCATGTCAGACACTGTACTTGATTCAGTGGATGAAACAGCTAGGACATACACCACACACTCCATACACACACACACACACACACACACACACACACACACACACACACACACACACACACATATCTACATTCTGATCTCCGGGAACTTTAGTCTAGATGAATCTAACACCTACCTACATGGATATAAGAGTCGAGGGAAGTTCAGAGAAAATTGACCCTGGCCTCCCAACCAGATCTTTACACAGTTCTTTATTCCCAGGTTCACGTGCCCATGGCAAACCACAACTCAGAACAGAGCACAGTTCTGCAAGCTTGCACTCCTCTCTGTAGTTAGCAGAAGTCATCCTCCTGCTTCTGTCCCATTCCTTGAGAAAACAAGATCTGTCTTTTCAAGGGTATCAGTCTAGGTTGAGCCTTTCTTGTTCCACATAGTAAGGCATTTCTGTACAACCAGACTTGGGAACCTTCGTTAATGAAGCTAAAGAGATCTTCTTCACCTAATTTTGTTCAAATCCAGACAACAAAATTATCTGATTCTGTTATCACTTTAGTCAGAGGTTTGAGCACCAAGGCTTGACCTCCAAACACATTAGATAATCTTAAGTCAAGGTTGTGCAGTTTGATGCCAGTAATTAACCTAGCAACAGTTTACTTATAAGTACACATTTGGGAGTTGGTGAAGTCAAATAAATTTCAACAGTGAACCACAATACTCTATATATACCACCAAAACAGACACCCTATTCAAGAAACATAATGGCCTCAACACAGGTGATGGCAGACCAAACACAGATTAAAAAGTAAAGCCCTTGCACCTAAGTGGGAATTTGGACCATTCATTCCAGACTGATGTTCTTACTGTTTATTACTGATGAGCTGGAAGATAATTTGCAACAATCTGATGCATTAATGTAAATGTTTATAAAGATTCTACTCTTCCTCCACAAATTACTTCCCTCTAAAGCAGTGGTCCTCAACTGTCTGACTGAAGACACTTTTGTTGACATATCTGAGGTTAGAGAAGGATGCTACTGGGCTCTAGGGAGGTCAGAGATACCATTTCAACATTCTACCATGTCCAGGGCAGATAACCACAAGAGATTTTACTCAGATGAAGGAATCCACAGAGTCAAAGGTGAGTGACTCTACTGGGAATGTTTCCTATTACTATAGCAAAATACCTGACAAGAGCAACTTAAGGAAGGGAGGGAGGGAGGGAGAGAAGAGGAAAGGAAGGGAGGGAGGAAGGTAGAAGAAATGAATGAAGGAAGGAGTGGAGGAGGGACAGAAGATGGGGAGGGGAGAGGAACGGAGAGGAGGAGGGGTTATTTTGGCTCAGAATAAAGATGATATGGTCCATCATGGTAGGGTAGGCACAATGGCAGAAATGTGAGGCAGCTCACATTGACTCTTCAAAGGGCAATAAATGTTGATGCCCTGATTGCTTTTTACTCAGTTTTTGGACGCCCATCTTTTAAGGGGGAGGGTCTTCACACATCAACCAAATCTCAAAACCACCTCATGGACACTCTTGGGTGTTTGACTGCTAAGTTACTCCAGACCCTGCCAATTTGATGTCTGATATCATTATCTACCACAGCTACCAACAAGTTCTGAAGACTCCACTGGGCATGTGCAGCACATTGCCCTCACCCTTGTTCATGTTTGTCCATGACCTCATCTCTTCCACATCCCTTGGTGAGGTTGTTTAGTATTCAATATGGAATTATCCGTCTAAAGACCATGTTGGTACTTTAAACCATAACCAGATGCCGAATGGCTTTCAATTTTCTATTCTATGGGAAACATCTCAACATGGCAAAAAGAGAGAAGATATGGCAGGCAGACTTCCACAAACCTCAGAACATTCTAAGCCTTTGAAGTTATCAGAAGGGACCTAAGCCAGAGTTGATTTTTTTTTCATTTGCTTAGTTCAAATCAATAAGTTGATTAATTGCCTGGGTTGGAGAGTTAACCGCACTGGAAAAATTACATGTGGTACATTACAACCCTTTTTGAGGAACAACAGTGATCTGTCACCTTCTGATCCTTCTAATGAATGTCCTCAAGTACAGGTTACCATGAGCACATGAAGGCCACAACCCAACAGTTGGAGTATCTGTGCTAGGCCCAGTGAGAACAAGATCAATTGAAAGAAAACAGTGAGCAGAATCTATTTGGCACAGGATATCAGCAAACAGAAGTGTGAGGTGGACAGGGAATCCTTACATAAGCTTGTGGGTCCCTCATGCCAAGAACAATCATTGTCTTACACATAGAGGTTTAAAGAATATGGCAAACTGGACACCATTGTGCAGACCTAAAATCCCAAATACTTCAGAGGCTAATGCAGAAAGATCAGAAATGCAAGGCCAACCTGAGCTACAGAGCAATGTCAAGGCTAGCCTGAGCTACAGAGCAATGTCAAGGTCAACCTGATTGACTCAGTTAGACCCTTTTTCAAAACTTAAATAACAAACAAACCAACAAGTGACTGTGGATATATTTCAGTGTTAGAGTACTTACTAAGGATGTACTGGGCCCTAACTTCAACCCCCAGTATAACTAAAAACAGAACAGCGCAGCAACAACAAAAATCCATAGGAACTTTCAGCCATCATTTTTGAGGCACAGTATCAGAAGCAGTGTACCCTGCTGTTGAGGGACAAGACCACTTGGTCCCTCAAAGGCCTGTATCCCATTAACGTCATCTCCCCTATTTTCCAAGGCTGAGTTGGGTCACTGAGTTGGGTCACTGACATTGCTCTGTAACTCAGGTGGATTTTAAATTTCTGAAATTATGTCTTAAACTTTCATTCCTACCTGTATAATTCCAAAGTAAAATGATATGTGTATTCTGATGTGTCTCCTGAAAGTCTCCAAAAGTCCATGACAGCTCATCAAAGTGGGAAGATGCTGAACCTGGTGAGATCTGACGACAAGGTTGGAGGGGGAGGATAAAGGGGGTGGGTGGCAGAAGCCCAATAAAGTGGGCAAGCGGGAATGTGAACCTTTTGCAGGTACAAATCCCCCAGGCACCTTGACTTCCTCCTCTAGTTCAGAACTTGGTTAATAATGAAGCCAAAACCTCTTGGTGTACCTAAAAGGAGGGTACTGAATTTTTTCCCCCTTTGTTCTAGATTACACTGTGCCTCTGGCCAGATCAGCTGGAGGTTTACTGTACTTCCCCTGTAGGAAAGAAAAGGGGCCTAGGACTCAGTTAACTGCTTCAGCTAAGCCCGGGAACAGATCAGCCTCTGTGCCCAGGCCTAGTCTGTGTGAGTCAGCACAGCTGGGCCCACCCTATAATCAAAGAATGATTTATTCTGGGTCCCTGAACCCACAGCAAAACATTAGATAACAACCAGCCTATTAATGAGAGATGAAAGTGTTATTTTTAGATTAGGTTAACCTAGAAAAAAAAAGTTGACTCATTTTTGGCTTGCTGAGATGACCAAGATATGTCTATTAACAGCAAACCTGTTTGTGTGCTTAGCAGGGCTCAGGTTAACATGCGTGAGTCTACTCTGCTAACTGTGGCATTTCAAAATGGGCACAGGAGACCGACCACAGTATCTAAGACTCACCTCTGCAGAATAGAAGCTTTCTCTTTCCTTGTAGAAAACATCTTGCAATTGCTTCTAAGTGCTGCATGGAGCCAGGCCTGTTAGGATAGCTCAGGCTTAGTCCATTCCACTCGGATAAGCTTCCCACTGAGCAGGCATCTGCTTCCCTCCTTCAGCTCTCTCTGACAGTGGAAAATGACAAACACAGGCAAGATGACACTGTGTGAGAGCGATGTCGCTGCTGGGTGCCAGAGTAAGATTCTAATTAATAGTGTGTTGTTTCTTAGTTCCCACATGGAGATAGTCTATGAAAAACAGTCAAGAATAAGGAACAGGATAATTTTCTTGGAAAACTCCCTTTCATCCTCCCTGTAAGTATCTTCAGGACTTCTGACAATTAAGTAGACAGAGCAATGAGCCCACTTAACAGATGTGAATTGAACTCAGGCAGGCCATCCTCACAGACAACTTCATAATAATCCTGGAACAAAAGTCTGATTTTTCTCATTTTATTGTCAATACTGGGGCTTCAGTCAGACATATTTCATTATCTGAATGAATTAAATGAAGCCAAAGAAAAACAAGCAACTGCAACTCTGGTATAGGTTACTGATAAGGGACTTTCACTGCTGGCTCAGGCCAAACCACTCTGCTCCTAAGTGCTTTTGCTGAACAAAATAAGAAGCTAGGTATTCAATGGCAGCAGACTATGACTAAGCCAGCCAGTATTTCAGAATCAGTATTGCACAGCAAAACCCAAAAGTAAATGAAAACTTCCAAGTTCGCCATTCTTCTTTGCTTTTCTCCTTGAAGTGTTTGCTATTTTGCACACATGCACATATGTGCATGCACAAATACACACACACACACACACACACACACACACACACACACGTGCACACACAGTTGGAGCAGTATTTAAAAAACTGGCACAGAGCTTTCCAAAAAAGATCATTGATACACACACCCCACAGAGCTCTACAAAATTAGAGCAGTATGAACATGATAAGTTAAAAACAATAGATTCATTAGAGGTTTGATATTCTGAACATCAAAATGGAGAGAAATGTTAAAATTTACTAAGGATAGAACTGGAGGTGGAGAGGGAAATCAATCAGAATCAAAGAAACAACAATTACCCTGAAAGCTGACTTCAGACTTCCTGGAAGAAACAGTTGAATCAAGAAGATGATGTGTGCATGTGGATGTGACAGGAAAATCTCGGATACCTTTCTCGTGTCATCCACCTTGCTTTTTGAGACAGCATTTCTTGTTGGCCTGAAGACCACCTTAGGTTAGGATGACTGGCGGGTAAGCACTAGGGAATCTCCCTGTCTCCACCTACCCAGGCTGGGATTCTAAGCACAGAACACACAGCATGCACCACCGAGCCCAGAGTGTTTATATGAGTTCTAGGGACCAAATTCAAGTCTTCATGCTCGCAAGGTGAGCATTTTACCAACCGAGACACCACTCCAATCTGGTGAATAACACTGAAAATGCTGAAATAAAATTGCTGTGAAATTCTAGACGTCAGGCTGGGAAGATGGCTCCACAGCTAAAAGTCCTTGCTGCTCTTGCAGAGGACGTAAATTTGGTTTCCAGCACCACACTGGGTAACTCGCAGCCACTTGCCATTATGGATCTGGTGCCCTCTTCTGATCTCTGTGGTCACTGTCTTAGTTAGGGTTTTACTGTTGCTGTGAAGAGACACCATGACCAAGGCAACTCTTATAAGGACAACATTTAATTGGGGCTGGCTTACAGGTTCAGAGGTTCAGTCCATTGTCATCAAGGTGGGAGCACGACAGCATCCAGACAGGCATGTTGCAGGAGGAACTGAGAGTTCTACATCTGAGGGCTGCTAAGAGAGGACTGACTTTCACGCTGCTAGAATAAGGGTCTTAAAACCCACACCCACAATGGCACACTTATTCAAATAAGGCCACATCTACTCCAACAAGGCCACAACTCATAACAGTGCCACTCCCTGGGCCAAGCATATTCAAACCACTACAATTACTTAAATTCATGTGAACACACACACACACACACACACACACACACACACACCTAAAAATAAAATATTTTTAAAACCACAGACCTATAAAAATGTATTATAAAATGTAAACCAGTCAAATCACTGTAGTCACCTCTGCTGAGAAATAGCATAAGTGATAAGGTTATTTACATAAAAACTAAATGATTTATATTATATACCTTTATCCTTGTGTGTAAACCACTTCCCGCTAGGATATATAAGAGTAATCAAAGTTAGAAATAAGAAATTATTCTGTAGAGCAATCATACAGGGGTAACCAACATGCAAGCCCACAGGCTGCATATGACCAAGAGGAGCCATGAATGAGGACAGTGGAAATTCACAAACTTACTTTAAATATTTTGAGAGTCTTCTGCAGTTGGTAATGGGACTGCATGATGCTCGATGTGTGAACTTTCAGATGAGAGTGTGTGTTGATGCCCAGGGTTTTTCTTGTCCCTATCATAATTGGAAGGAACCTTTGTCTTCAAATCTACAAAGTGCTGTATGTAAATAAACTGTACAGTTTAAAGCATATGAAAATTAACTTCTTTAATTTAACATAGCATCACCCAAAACTGGAACCGAGAAGGAGATGACCCTTGGTACTGTATTTCTAATGTTCTAATGCTGGGCAGACGACACTCACAGAGGGCCAGCAGATATGCAAGGATTCCTCTGGGCATGCAGAAACTGAAGAGAAGTAAGCCTGGGGGTGTCTGAGAAAATAAGTGCTGGGTTTTAAAGCAGTTGGCACAGTGCTTAGGACAATAGTGGCTTTGGCATTAGACACAACCTCCAGACCACCTTACACAGCTATCACATACAGCTGTCCAACCCAGACAAGGACCTGCCCTAAATTAAGTAATTAACTTATTTATTTATTGAGACAGGGTCTCACTACATAGATACAGCTGACCCCAAACACCTAGAGATCCACCTGCCTCTGCCTCCAAGTGCTGGAATTAGTTAAGATGGTGCTCTGTCTTTTAAATGCTAGTGCTAGTCTGGTGCCTGTTTCTATGAGCTGTGAAGATCTAATGAGATCATGAATGTGAGGAGCCCAGCACACAGCATGACTCTAAGTCAGCACTGACAGGAGGAGGCCTCTTTTATCCTGCACAGGTACATCAGTTAAGAGCAAGATACTGAATGTATAACCAGTGACTTGGGCAACACTACCAGGGAAGCTCACTGTTGCTCTAAGGATAACTAACAGAAGTAGCATGTATGGACCCATGCTGGCTTCCATGTTCTATCAGCTATGAAGTTCAGTTGCCTTAGAAATGGTGTAGGTGCTATTGCTCCATTAAAAAAAATAAGCATATTGCTGAGAATTTATAGGAGAACACATTTAATTAAGTACCATCTGAGCCACTCGCACTGTGAACAAGGATTCTGGCAACAAAGGGGTTATTCTTGCCAAGTCCCTGCCAAATGCAATTCCTTAAGTTAGTTGTTTTTTGTTTTGCTTTGCTTTGGTTTTGGGTTTTGGTCTTGTTCCTAGCCAGATCCTGAACAAAGAGCTCCAAAGGACAATACCTAGTAGGAAAGCACCTTTGCCATAGACCAAAAGGCTCTCAAAGCCCAAAAGAAATTGAAAAACCTTCAGAAATATTACTCCTGGACACAGGCAGCAGAGGCAGGCGTAAAGTGGGAAGCAATGGTCACTAAAGCTTAGGGTAAAATCTTGGAGGATATGCATTATGGGTTTATTTGTTTCAGTCTGAGCATGGTGGTGCTGCATTCACATAATCCCAGCATACAGAAGGTGGATGCAGAAGAGTCACCAGGAGTTTGAGGCTATGTATCAAAACCCATCTCAAAAAAAAAAAAAAATCAAATCATATACTCTACTTGGGAAAGACTGCAAGGCAGGAGCTGTGCACGTCCAGCCCTTGGGCAGTGAGTTGAATTGACTCCTGGGGAGGAGTCTGGACATTCACTATAAGATAAGCAACACCAACGCTTTTTCAGAATGCAGAAATCACAGGGGAAGTAGCAGGGAATAGTAAAGATACTAATCTCAAGAGTTTATGTAAAATTAATGTCAAAAATTAAGGGTATAATTGCCAAAGGGAACAAATGGCTTCATCGGATCAAGCCCCAAAGCTTTAATCTAACAACATCAGACATAAAGGCTTGTGGGAAAAGGACTTACCTGCCCTGGGCTCCAGAAAGTCTTCAATAAAAGAATAGAGTGACATCAGCTTGCTAGAATCTTCTGTGCGGAGCAAATTCATTTACAGAAGACATTGTGGTGAAAACACTAATCTCAAAAGATAGGTGTGCACAAAAAGATAGATAGATAGATAGTTAGGTATTTGATGGATGGACAGATGGAGACAGCCTGGTCCTTCCCCTTAGCCAATGAGGATGCATCAGTGGAACACTATGCTCCAATGACTTAAGCACACATGCACATCCAGAAACTGGTAGTTCAGGGACTCTCAGAGGGACCAAGTTGTCCATAGAGAACACTGTGGTCTGATACCATGGCTGGCGGTTATGCCTCTGGAGGACCAACACCTTATTCAAGAGCCAAAAGGAGTGAAAGAAGAATGAAGTAAGAAGTGAATAGAAGACAAGAAAGATGAGGCTTCGGAGCAATAGCAGAAGGGCAGTGACCACTACCCACACCAGAGAAGAAGACATGCTCACCCAGAAATCGGAGAAGAGAACACATAGCACCAAGGACATGGGAGTGAAGAAGCCCATGATGAGTGACAGTGGTTAAAGTCCACCTTCTGCCTCAAATACTGTAGAATTGCTGAGTTCATTCCCAGATCTTAGACCAGGCAGCCTAAGACAGAGATTCCATGGAGGAAGAAAATGGACAGTGTGGGCTTAGTCCATCCAGTGGAAGAAAAGGTTCAGTGCAAAAAGAAGCCCACCCCCAAAATAAACCAGCCATTCCTGTGAGCCAGCTAAACATGTTGAGAGTTTGGGACCATCAATGGCTGCACTTGCAGAGTTGAACAATTGAGAATAGCCTTCTGAAAATCGTGGGAGAGATTCCTACAGCTTATCGCTCCTATTGTTCCTGTATTCAAGACATCTGCAAGAAAGAAGGGCTCTACGGGTATGAGGGCTCTTGTCTGCTCAGGTTGACAATGAAGTCATGAATGGCAGTAAGGACACTACCTGCAGTGGGAGGGAGAAGTGGCAGAAAGGAGCTGTGTCCTGGTGTACTCAACATTCCCACAGACAGAGCAGAAAGACCTTGGCCACACAGTGAACTCAGAAGATAAATATCTATCCCCAGATCAAAAGCTGCCAAAGTGATACCTAGCTAAGTACTCCAGGGTGGCTCAATGGATGTGCGTCCATGTTACTTAACTGAGTCTAGAACAAAGCCCAAGGATATTTAAAGTGATACAACAACAGCTGACACTCCACCAAGGACACGATGCTCAGTTGGTTCAGCTCTTGCCTTGCATGCATGGAGCCCTGGGAAATCCTCACGACTGCATAATCCCAGGACTCAGAAGGTGGCAGTAGAGGAATCAGACAGAGGTTCAAGGTCAAGCATGGCTACAAAACAGTTTCAAAGTCAGCGAGGACTTTATGAGACTCTGTCTCCAAGTAAATTAATTAAAATGAATTTTTAAATATTCCAATGTGTGCCCATGCCTGGATTAATTATCAGACATGCAAAATACCAGGGATACATAATTCATGATGTGTGTGGGAGGGGTTGTTATTAGAAATAGATCCAGACATGACACAGATAAAATAATTAGCACATTGGGATATTAAAAAGCAATAACATATTTTTATATGGTCAACAAAGACAAATTATATTAAAAATCCATGGGGCTGAGGATTTAGCTCAGTGGTAGAGCGCTTACCTAGGAAGCGCAAGGCCCTGGGTTCGGTCCCCAGCTCCGAAAAAAAGAACCAAAAAAAAAAATCCATAAAAAACATTTGAAAATGTTTTGAATTCTGAAAAATATTCCTCCAACGTTTGAGGTATCTCTAAGACTTTGGAAGGGGAGATGACAACATCAAATGTCATTATCTAGACTGATAATACCATTTGTTGTCTAGCAATAATCATTTTGAGACCCCACTCATAAGCTGAGAGTGTATAGAGCAGTGCTTCTCAACCTTTCTAATGCTATGACCCTTGAATACAGTTCTTTCTATTGTGCTGACCCCCAACCATAAAATTATTCTCATTGCTATTTATAACTGTATTTTTGCTAGTGTTATGAATTATAATATAAATATTTTTGGAGATAGAGGTTTGCCACAGGAGTCAACCTGGCATTGAGAACCACTCATTTAGAGTGTCTGTACTAGGCTTAGCAAGAGTAAACCAAAGGCTGTAGTACATGACCATCAAGGAAGATTCTCAACTAAAAGCTTGGTCTTAGATGCCTTTCAGCCTCTTGGACATCTTATCTGGACAAACAATAACATGCTACGGACCTTCCTGAAACTGATTTATGCTCCAGAGTCATTCCTATTTGTCACATGGATAACTTAGACCACTCTCTGTGTTGGATTTAACTCTGTCACTGACAGACTTGGGGTTGGACTCCACTGTCCTTTCCCAGGTCACAGCTAGCTAGCCTCTGTCACACAGAACCACATAGAACCTACTGTTCAATGGGAGTTAGAATAAGAGTTCACTGAAAGGTATGCTCTCCCTTCTTGGGGTAGAACCTAAATCTTCCAGAAGCCATATCTGTACCTGTAACTCAACATAAAAATCACAAGCAACTTCGTGTTGCAGGTGATGCTTGCCTTTCAGGATGCACTCAAGGTAGATAAAGCCAAGGTTTGTCGAGCATGGCAAAAATCCCCTGGGACTGTAAATGTTCTAAATCATTCTCTTAAATAAGTCAAAATATCATTCGTTGCCAGAGAGAAAGCTGATCTCTTGCAAATAAGAAGCAAACCTCATGAAACCTTAATGTCCCAAATGAGTGGTGAGAAACGTCAATCCAATAGCATTGTGCAAAAGGCACTGGATGTGTTGGGGCCTGGGTGTCTCGTTATTTCAGTGGGACTCTGTTCCTGAGAATAATGAGATTATCACAGATCTTGACTTCATGTTATGACCTGATGGAAACTCAACCTAAACCTGTCCTAGAGCGTGTGGTAAACCAGAGCAGCCTAGAGCTCAGTTGTCACCACCTTTTCAAAGAGAGACATCTTAATTAAAAAATTATAAGCTAGACTTCTGCCAAGGACTCAAACAGAACATCAAAAGGATAGGGAAAGATGTCTTTCTGGGACCATAAAAGATAGGTCCCAGATTGGGGGACAGCTGCATAAAACCACACGGAATAGGCTCCCAAGACCTGGAGAGTGGTGAGACTTGAAGCTGGTCCTTTATGAGGGCACCAATCCCATTTGAGGAAAGATTCAAAATTCAAATGATCATGTGTATAAGCATGCCTCTTCTTTCCACTCCTCTGTCTTGTCTTCAAAAGCAGCTTGTCCCAGCATGTGGGAAAGCACACGGAGCATGCTGAGCTCAGATATGAATCTGGATCCTGTGGAAAATGGCCAAGCCAAAAAAGTTGCATCTTTTCTGCCACGGACAATATCCTGGATCCCTCGATACCTTTCAGAGCTAACTGCAACTCAGACTAAACTCCCAGCAGACGGCAGTTCAAGCCTAGGGGCTACCTTGGCATGTGTGTTCAATGTCCCTAGTACCTGGTGAAAGACGTAACAGCCACGGGGGGAGGGGAGGCCGAATTTTAGCATCAGAAGTGTTGCTGTGATAAAAACTAACAAATGCTGACCATGAGGGCAGAAGGAAAAGCTTCTTCGTCCAGTAATATATTGGCAGTAGCCTTTAAGAAGCATGGCCTACTGGAAGTTAGGTCACTAGAGCACTCCTCATGAAGGTGATATTGGGATCCCATAGCTTTCATTTCTCTTTCTACTTCCTGGTTACTTTGAGATGGGCGGTTTTCTCTGCCATGTGCTTCCTGCCATGTGTATTGCCTTGCCATGGACCCAAAGGCAGTAGGGCCTGGCAACTATAAACTGAAGTCTCTGAGGCTATGATCCAAAATAAATCTTTCCTTTCATTAAGTCGAGTCACCCAAGGATTTTGTTATAATGATGAAACGATGAAACAAGGAAAAATATGTAATAATTCTATGCCATGCAATGTTATATAGAACTCATATACAGCCCATGGAAGCAGAAATCTAGTTCATTCATTATTGATATATGACACTTTCTCAAACAAAATTTACCAAGTCTTATTTCTAACAAGGGAGCTAATGAAAAGCAATAGTCTCTTGTATTTTTGAGGATAGAAAAGGACAAAGATTCCAGATTTTTATCGATGAATTCCAAGAATTCCACTCTCCAATTAAGTTATTAGGGGTCTTGACATTGTTTTCCACAGTCCATAAATAATTGGTTATCCCTATAGGAAGCCTACACCCTTTTTATTGGCCATGTAATAATAGTATCAGTTTGGCAGTCACACATTCCTTTTTATGATCCAGGGAGATAGTTTCTGCATCTGGCTAAACTAGGGATTTGGCTGAAAGAGTTGGTTAAAGTGCAACAAGAGAGTAATGAATAGTATTCACTTGAGCAGACCCTGAGGAAACACCAAGAGTCATATTGAACACACGAGAAGCATATTGATGGAGTGTATCCACCCCCATCATCAGGAATGCCAATCCTAGGTCAAGGAGGAAGCAAGCTCTAGGGACAAGGCAGTCAACTAGAAGTTAGGACACGTGGGTACCAGCTCTACCGTCCTCACTAACCACCTGGGGTTGCTAAGAAGATCAAAGCTCTGACGGGGCTCTCCCTTGCCTCATCTGTAAAGATCCTTTCAATTCTAGGCTAATGTTGTTTCAGGCATTTCTTGCAACAGCTGAGTCACCTGGCCAGCAGCTGTATGATGTGGAGATTACTAACCTTTCCAAATGATAGCCCAGTAAACTCTAAGTTGAACTGAAGAATCCATGACTGATGAAGAAGCCGAGGCTGAGTGTGGAGAGCAGTTGTCAAGAGAGTAGGACTCAGATCACATCCACAGAAAATTGACATCGGTGACGTCTTCAGAATTGCTCACCATTGCCCAGAGAAGACCTGGCTGCCATATACCAGGAAAAAGTTAGATCCTGACTGGACAGTTCCTTGATATTATTATCTTCATTGAGCAGCATGAAAAGTTTCCTCAAGAAAATATCTCAGAGTATTTTGATTGGGCAGCCAAATGCCAGACAATTTGGCAATAGGGCAGGAAGGCATAAGCAAAAAAAGCTAGGGCCTTAAAAGAAACCCACACAGGAATGAGCCTCAAACAACGACCATCTGGAGTAATAGCAAAGAGCCTTTGGCCAGAGAAGCAAGAGAAGGAGTGTGCCTCAGATAGCATCACACGGTATCCATGTGCAAAAATCAAGACTCAGTGATATTGGAGTAAGAATAAGTCAGGTAAATGAAATATGGTGTAAGATAAATTCCCAATACATAGGTGTTTATATGTATTAGTGGTACTGTGTATGCATAACTATATAACAACGCCTGAATTGTTTAATTAAAGGGGAAATGGATTATTTAGCAAAGGACTCATATATAACTCTTATCAGATACCAAAATAAATGTCATAGATGACAGAATGACACACTAAAATTGTCAATAAACAAATTATAAGGCAATATAGACAAATTCTCATCCTTACTAAAAGGTAGTGCTTTTGAGGACAATCATGGAAGACATAATGAAATAAAGCCAAACATATAAGGCTGAATAGGTAATAAATGATAGTGCCATTCAATGTGAATTAATGATATAAATTTAAAACCTCACGTTATTCCATCGATGCCCACTTTTCAAGTACATATCAAACACTTTTCATGGTGGCCTGCTCCATAACATAAATCAAACAAAATGTGCTATAACACCACACTGGAATTAAATTAGGAATATATGAATGAAAAGTTTTCTGGAACATTCCTAAATGTTTGAAAACAAAATTGTTTATTAACTCGTGGATAAATAAGAAAAGAGGAAAGTCATAAAGAGTGTTTTGGATCTTACTTAAAATGCAAGCAACTCATAAAGTTCTGAGATACAGCTAAAGCTGTATTTAAGGGAACATTCACACCGTGGTCATCTATACACAGTAAACCAATGACAGGAGAGCAACTGTTCAGTGGTAACAACTGAGGTGAGGATGAGGAAGAGTGAGAACAGAGGGTGTGGACAGAGAAAGAGGCAAAAGAAAGATGTTACCTATTTAATTGTGTGAAGTCAGAAGTTAAAAAAAATGATTTTCTGAAAATGATACTGATTTCCTTCAAATGTTACTAGACATCTATGAATGGGTGGCATGGAACACGGAAGAGAATCTAGTTAGAGGGAATTAATTGTAAGTGGGTGCAGGAGAACAGGCCGTGTGATTAGCTGCCAATAGTTAGGAGTGGCTAGAGCACGGAGTGCCAGAGAGGAAACAAAATGCAATCTAGCTGCAGAAGCCCAAGAGCGGAAGGCCTTCCTTGACAGAATTAGAATTAGAAGTGTGATCTTAATCCAGCATACCTTGGACGTCTCTGAAATTTTCCAGCAAGTAATGACATAGGTAAAGCTAAAGGCTGATTGTGATGCTCTGCTTGTGGCAAACAGGAAATGGCAAACAGGAAATGGTGTGAGAAGGAGACAGTCTGATCGAGCACATCAATTAAAGAAATATAATCCAAGCCACAGATGCAAAATCCAGGCTACTTCAAGAAATGTCAGTGGGGTTTGAAACAATGGTGGTGATTGAAGTAAATGCTTACCCATTAGGAGATGCTAAGGAAAAAAATCCTCAAAGAAATAGAACCATTACACAAATCAAATTTGGATTTGATCCACAGGGGTTGAGATATTTGACCCTGAGGAGACAAGGTTAACTCAATTATCCAGCTTAGGCATCGAAGAAGGAAGGATGAATATCAGTAAAAGAAGAAATAAAAGCGTAAGTGTTTGGGATAGAATTAGTTTTGCTTGCTGGGGATACTCAACCGTAAGTTTTGTGTTAATTTGCATTATGGTTTTTGTGTTGTAAGTAAATATATAAAAAGAAATGTCTTTGTCATGGTTTCTACTGCTGTGAAGAGACATCATGGCCACAGCAAAACATTTAATTGGGGCTGGCTAATAGTTTGAGAGGTCTAGTTCATTATCATCTTGGCAGGAAACATGGCGGTACGCAAGCAGACATGGTGCTGGAGAGGGAGCTGAGAGGTCTGGAGCTGGATCTGTGGGCAACAGGGCTAGGCCCAGCTTCAGTTTCTGAGACCCCTAGACCTGCCCCTATTGACAGACTTCCTCCAACAAGACCATACCTTCTAACAGTGCTACTCCCTATCAGACTTTTGGGGTCATTTTTTATTCAAACAACTGCAGGAAGGCTATAGTAGAGGAAAAGTTATATAGGTTAAAAAAAAAGTGTCTAAGACAAAACAAACAAACAAAACCAGAGAAGCCCCTGATGGTGAAAATACCAGGAACCACTTAGGGGCATGGGGCACAGGCTGTCACCCTCCCACCAAACATACCTGAAATCTCAGAGCTGCAGTGGAGCACACTAATGAATACAGGATATCGCAACATTCAAAACATGCCTAGGTTTATATCTCAAACCCAGGGACCTTCCAAACTCTATGACCTTGGTCTCATTGTTTTACTGCACCTCATTTTCCTCATCTGAAACACCATAATTATACTACAGATAGCTGTTGAGAAAATTCAGTCAGAGACTGTATATAAAGTGCCTGCCATGCAATCTCTATGAAGTTAACTGCCTTTAACGAAGACAAGACTGTCTCCAAAGGCAGTGTGATTCACTGTATGTGCATTCCTGGTTTCTTCATGTCCTCAGAAGATGACAACAGTCACATTTCTTTGTCCTCCCCTCAAAGAAGAAACAGGGTGAACTATGTAATCCTAAAGAGCGGGAAGAAAGCCATGCAAAACATAATAGACCCAAACACCATGTAAACAGCTGCACAGAACTCACAATGTCTTTGTTGAACCCTATAAAGACAACAAGAACAGTTACGGCAGTGAAGCTGCAATTATGACAATTAAGCTTAATGGAGGCAATTAGGCCAACAAAAATAAATGAGCATTCTTTAGATACCTTTCTTACTGTTCCTATGATTCAGAAGAACAAAATAAACATACAATCCCAAAGTCTTCTTACAGAAAGCAGACTTTCCTTCCTGCTGGCTAGTGTCGTCAGCACAGAAGAAGTTATGCAAACTGTTGGCAAAGAGGAGTCACCAAGTGAACAGAATGCTCTATATTTCAGATGTGCCAGAGATGTGCTCACTGATCCAATAGTGGCATGGCTGTTATGGGGGTAACCAACCGCGTACTGCCTGGATCTCAGACCCATTTTTTTTTAAAGAACTCACAACTTGGTACTGTAAAACTGATCAAAGGCCTATGGCTGGTGAGGCCACACGCCCTAGGGGAAAATGTGCCGCTAATGATCTGCAAAGTGGAACATTTATGTTTTACCGATAGACTAATGGTGCTCCCAGTCCAAGTTAGAGAAGCTTCTCCCCCTCATGCCAACAAAAGGTGAGGACTAATGCAGAGACTCACAACTCATCAACATGCTGAGAATACATGGTGGTAGGACGGTGACTAGTTGGGAGAAAGGTATGAAGAAGAATGTAAGAAGGAACCAAGAGAGGAACTGAGGATGATATAATCATAATCCATTCTATTTGTACATATAATTGTCAAAGTGAGAGAAGGAAGCTAAACATCTAGGTCTCCTCCATTGCAGGTACAGAGAGCTTAGGGTAAGAAGGCAGAGGTTGTAGTTTAGAAAAGGGCATCCAGGCAGTGAGTAGCCTTGAAATCGTTGATAAGCACATTGTGTTTTTTAATACCTGGGAGAAATGGAGAAAGAAATGTACTATGGAAACCCCTGACAAGGATCTAGCAGGCCTCTGACATTAACTGTGACCACTATGGAGGTCTCTAATGACCACCATGGAATCCTCTGATCAATATTATAATAATTATTATTATATAAGTACAATAGGGGCCTCCTCCGCTATCTGACCAAAGAAGTCCCTTCTGATAACCATGGGATTTCTGATGCAGAAAGGGTCATTTTGGGATCAACTACTCAGCATTTCTCTGCTAAAATGCTGCCTCCCTCAAGTGTACCTCAGAAGATGCTCATGTTGAGGTAAGGAAGCAAACTCGCTAAGAATGATCCTTCCTAGTCAGGAGCTGAGTTCTTGTTGACTTAACCTCAGGGCTTTGTGGAACTTAATAAGTGAAAAGGGATGAAAAAGAGAATCTGTGATCTCAGAATGACATAGCCCACTGGCACATTCTGTTGACTTCTGGAAACATTGGGTTTCCCTGATGCATGAGTGGTTTAAAGTAAGCAGTCAACATGCCTGGGCCCCAGTCACAACTCTGTCACTTAGATGAGTTGCCTAACTTCCCATGCTTCGGTCACAGCTCCTCCTTGTGTAGCTGTGTAGGCAGTAGAAGTGGGTTATTCAGTACATCCTTGCATGTACACACATGTATGTATTTGAAACTGTTCCAGTTAACTGAGAATTCTGTTTATCCTTAACTACTGAGGACTCATCCCATCCCATCCTTGGCCCACCCTTGCTGCTCTTGGAGTTCCCACAAACATATGTGGTATTCTCCATTGCCATCACTGTTCCTTAATAGGGTAGGGTCTCATCAAGCTGATTACAGATTTTACCTAAAAAATGTCTATTTGATCAGCAATCTGCCCATCAAAAGAACAATATGACATTTCCCAGAATGCTTGCTGCTAATCATTTGACTATAAATTATCCTTTTACTTATACAACAAACATATACTCACCCAGAAAGCACAGAAACAACTGGCTTTCATGTGTTCCCAGAGATGCAAACCACATGCTCCTGAAGACCAGCAGCTCTCACCAGTGCCAAGCAGCAAGTGACAGAAAGCAGGTTTACGTGCAGACATCGGTGACATGAAAAGTATTAAGATACTGATCCTGGGGTCTTACTCTGACTGTGCGAGCCAGAGAGAGGCTGTGTGGCTATGAGGCTGATGCATATAGAACTTTTTATTCTGCCTAAGTGGGAACTTGGTTTTGACTTGGAAAATATTCCACTCTGTGCTGTGGCCATGATAGTGCAAAAGGCATCATTGCTTCCTGGAATTTCCTCTGAAGTTCAACCCATACAAACATTCTGGCTGCTTAAGAAGATGTATACCAATGATGAGTGCCTTAAATGTTTCCCTCCCTTAATTCTGTGACAAAGGATGGCTCCCACCTGGCCCTTCTGCCCTCTACCCTACTTTAAGGCCTCTGTGGAGGAGGTTTTGTCTTTTGCTGTTATTGTAATGCAAAATGGTGGCCCTCAAGATCTGCAGTCTGCAAGTTGCTTCTGGAAACCTGCCCCCAGTTAATTCTGAATGGTAAATAAAGATGCCAGGCAGCCGATAGTTGGAGGGAAGAGAGATAGGCGGGGTAGGGTGAGAGGGGTAGGTTTCCTGGGCTTGGGACCATGAGGAGGAGTAGGAAGGAGACAAAAGGCCACCATGGAAGGGTAAAAACATGCAGGAAAGAGCTGCCATGGAAAAGGAATGTACAGGAGGGAAGAGGAGAGCCGCCATTTAAAACGGCCAAGAGAATGTGGCCCAGAAGGCTGCTCAATTGGGTCAAGAGCAGCCAAGATGGCACATAGAAATTAATAAGTAGTAAGTCAGAATTACAGATGGCAAAGTCGATTCTAACAGCACAGAGAGCGTAGGCAATTGCCCAACGATTGCGTCAGGCATATTTAAATATAGAAGCTGTGGTGTGTGTGTGTGTGTGTGTGTGTGTGTGTGTGTGTGTGTGTGTGTGTTTCATTCAGGAGCATGAACTATTGAGGCGGGTAGTAACCTCATGCTGAGATTTATTAAATTATTCATACAACACTTGTTTGTTCCTGCAGAGGTGGCACAAAAGCCATCCATCCTACAACACAATTTGGCTGGACCTTCTTTTTGCCCACTTGCTCTCCAACAAGACAAATGGGAGTTAAGGAAACATTGATGTTCACTGTGAACCATGAACAAAAGGCAAGGGAGTCTCCTGGCTTCCTCTTCAGAACTGCAGTCTCCTCTGACCCTTCAGAACCTGTTACCATGCTCAGGAGGGCCTAGGAAGTCAGTTAGAGGCAACATACCATTTTCCTCAGAACCTCCTCTGCTTTTAAGCTCGCTCTATTCTTCCTAGAGCCCAGTTGTACCCATCATTCATTCTACTTCCTTCCAGGAGGGTTTGCCACAGGGACTCAGGCATTGCACAATGGGGATGTTGAGCAGGCTCCACTCTTCAACTGGGTTCAGTTGTTTCATTATCAATGCCGCTTGCCACAGACTGAAATATCACAAGTCAATAAGCTCTCCCTGTCTCTGTCTCATTCTCACTCTCTGTGTGTGTGTGTGTGCGTGCCTGACTTTGATCTACTCTCACGCTACAGTGAGTGGGTGTGGCAACCACTAAGTCAGCAGAGGATATAGTCACTGTGCAGAGTTCTCCAATGTTCTCTCTGGAATCTTGTTCTTATTCTCCAGCTTCCTCATCCCCGGTTCCTGGATACACTTCACTTTGATCTGCTGGGCTATGGGATTTGAATAAAAGAAAAGGAAAAGCTGGAGCCTGGGAATGGAGCCAAGCTAATCTGATGATGCAAGAGATACAGGGTGTGGCACTGGCTGTCCTTGAGGCATGAAGCTGTAGAAAAAACTGCCTAATAACAAAAATTGTGATCTGTTGAAGGCATACAAATAACATACAATTTATATACAAGTCTCATGTAATCTGCACACTGGGGAGACATTTGTATAGCAGAATACGGGAGACTGCATAAAAGATAGGCAAGGAATTCTTTTGGGCCATGATCGTAGAGGCCAGGATGTCTAAGAACGATGGCCATGGAAGGCACTCAGTATCTGCTAAGGGTGGTAGAAAGGCAGTGGTGCATGTACAAAGGGGACGGAGACACAGAGACACATTCACAAAGTTTTCCTGCAATGTGGTGCTGTAACTGTTTTCTTTGTATTAGCTATTACTATTAATTTGTGTGCCTTACTTATAAACATGGAGAAAAGCCACTATGCATGTAAGATCATAATACCTACCAACAGTCTTAGAATGTGTACCCTGAAGAGAAGGATGGCTCTATGGCCAGACATTTCTGAAACACTCTGAGGGAACAGGATACAAGCTTAGGGTTAGAGAGCTGGACTGGGTAAGGAAAGCATGCCAGTCATAGGAATAGGGATGAGGCAGCTTCCAGGGCTACACAGGAAAGAAAGTCCTTGAGAATAATTGACATGATACCCCTGCAGAATGGCATGTGGCCCCAGCAGCAGTTTCAATGCCCTTGGGTTGCTGGTGAGGAAGGGGCAATTGTGAGAGAGGCTTTGATGTAGCAGTTGCCCAGTGGGCAGAATTTTCAGCCAGTCCTTTACTTCTGATTGGACACATTATATAAAAGCATTTAGCGAATAAAAGTATTGTACTCCCAGCTAGACTAAACATGAGAAAATGAAAATTTTTAATTTCTAATAAATATTCCCCTTGCACCATTTAAGATACGCTCATGTATATGCCCCATTCATGGTTTATTTGAAGTTCCTACTTACTTGGGCAGTATATAAAAATAAAGTTCCTAGGCCTTCTCGTATTAAAATCAACTACTTTGGATCAGAAATCCAAAATGTGATCTTGGAGGACATTTTATCTCCAACTCATAGCACCTCCCAGTCTACTAAATACTGTTTCAATACCAATCCGTTGTATCAGGCAATCCCTCCCTTGATATTTAGAGAACTGCCTATGTGAATACTCTCCTCTGTGCTAGCACCCCTCACTGAAATGACCCAACATGAACCTACATTCCTATGTGAAGGATAGTGTGCACCCCACTGCCGCTGCAGTTCACCAGGAAAGCATCTACTCTTTTATTATGATTTTTCACTATCTGAAACTATAATATAATCCCATTTCCTTCCTTCCCTTTTCTTCCTCCAACCCATTTCATATATCCCAAACTTTGTTCCTTTTAATTAATGTCCTCTTTTTCATAAATTGTTTTCTCTCTCTCTCTCTGTCTCTGTCTCTGTCTCTCTCTCTCCTAAATATATGCGTGAAACTCCTCAGTCTATACAGTGTAATATATATATATATATATATATATATATATATATATATATATATATATATATATAATGTTTTAAAGGCTGGCCCAGTATTTTAGATAACCAATTGGTTGCCTGGGGAAGGCTACTTCTCCCACACCAGCATCCTTAATTTCCTGTAGTTCTTTGTCTAGGGTTGAGGTCCTGTGGGCTTTCTCCCTCTGCTGCCACATTTAAAGCATATGAACTTTGGGGAGACACACAAACTATAGCACTGATAAACCATGTAACTTGCTTAAAGTTTCATGAGCTAGCAAGCAGAAAGGGAGAGGTGCATGCCCAGAGAGGTGTGATGCTAATGTGCTATGCTATTCTGCTGTGCAGTCTGGCTCCAAGTAGAATGATTCCAACAGGACAAGACTATGCCACTGCCATAAGTAGCAGAACCTACAGCAAAGCACACAGCCTTCGAGTGCCCCACTCAGCCCCTCCCCCAGTGTTATCAGGTGACGCCTGGGGTAGTGGGGAGCCATCATCCATGCAGAGGGTGAGTGGCAGCCATATATCATGCAAGTGCACAGGCCTCTGGGCTTCTGCAGGTTCCTGTCCAAGGCTCCATCAAGCTCAGGCCAGCATGATGCCCCAGGTGAAAGAACAGCTCCACCCCCTCCACATACACACACCCTGGACAGCAGTATTGACCTTAAAAATCACTCTCTTCTGGGAGCCACATAGATACTTGATATCCACAATGGTATCCCATGCATCAGAAGAGCCTGATCCAGTACAACCTACATTTCAAATGCCATTTGAGTAGTTGACCGCCTACAAGGTTTTCCACCTGTTTGGAAACTACAATATTCAACAGTGGTGGCAAAATACAGACATTCCCCAGTAAGGTTTTAATAAAGAGCGTTTTTTCCAAATTATAGGTTGAAGGAGAGCAGAACAGTTGGTCATTTCCTAATCCTAGCAATGATAATACTTCAAATAATAATCTGCTGAAGGTCAAAGCCAGATTCCAATCTTTTGAAGCCCTTCAACCTTCATCTATGGCCCTTTTGATCTCCTGCTCCCTTTAAATCTCCGAGTGATTAGCAGCTCATTCAAAATGTATCTTCTATGATATCTCTTAATTGTTGGCTTGCTTAGCAACCACAGTGAAGATGTAAGGGCCACTGATGTCAGCCTCCCATTCCTGCATCTCACAGGTGAGGTTGCGTCACTCTCACCTGGACATCAGTGTGCAGCTGTCTCACACTCCTCAGCCCACCCAGCAGGATTGCTGGACCAGAGCCATGATCCTCAGTCCATATATTCTGGATACATAGCACCAATGATTTACCCACCCAAACAACTTCACTTGAAGTTCCTATTTGGCATCCAAGACCCTCCCCAGATGGCTCCAACATTTCTACAACTATACGGAAGTTTCTTATAACTAAACTTGGCGACTATCAGCCCCCCTGTACCATGGCTTGAAGAACCTTCTTTTATGTTCTTTCCTTTTGGTCTTTACTTTTCTCCTTCTCTCTTTCACCCTGGACACCCATTTGAGTCACCTGGGACCTGAAGTAGATATGTGTGTCTTCCTCATCAGATTCTGTAACTAACAGATATACCCTTTAAAAGGTACATGACTTCATAAACACTTTCTGGATGTTGCTAAGCCAGGAGATTCACCCCTAGAAGTCCTCTGAGGCCTCCTGCAGACACTCTCAGGCTCTCTCCCGAGGTTTATCCTCTGCCCCGTGGTTTCTGGATACCCTTAAAACAGTTCACAAGGCTCTTTCTGAACCTGGCCAAGCTCCTTGAGCTGGACTGTGAACTGCTTTCAGGTAGAAAGTTCCTTTCATCTCCGTGCCCACCACTCTAGAGTAGGATTCAACCATGCTCTGCTCCACACAATGCTTATATTCTTATGGGCAGAGACTGGATGTATTCACACATGAATGAGTTTCATGCATAGTGGTTCCTACCAAGCAGCAGTTCAAAGCGTTACCAACTACTCACAACAGCCAAATCAGCATAGGTACCCATCAACCAGTTGAATGGCTAAAGCATACACGATAGAGTATCATTCAACTGTAAAGAATAAAGAACAAAATTAAGTAATATGCAGGAAAATGTACAGATCTGGAGATCATCGTGTTAAACAAAATATAGACTCAGAAAGGTAATATAGTTTTCTCTATATGAAATATCTAGATTTCTTTTAAGACATTAAAATAGAAACAGGATTATTAGAGACCAGCGGTAGGGGACAGAAGTAATGGAGGCAGTGAATAAGATCAAAGCACATTATTTACATACATAGTATTAGGATGAAACCCATTATTTTATATAAGTAATGTGTGCTAATAAAAAAAAGAAAAAGAAACAATAGAAACATTGCCAGACTTTATCTCCATCACTGTAACCACAGACTTTGCTTTCTAAACAAGTTTCAGGCACGGCACTGCACTGAAGTGTTGATCATCTGTTGGCTAGATATGGAAAGTTGAGGCAGATTTGGCAGAACTCAAGATTCAGAGGGCCAGGTAGAGAGCTCAAGTCTTCATAGAGAAGGAAAGGTAGTGGGAAGTCTGGCGTGTTGATCGGATCCAGAAGTTGACAACCGAGAATTGCCATCACACATGTCCTGCCTGCCTATTATTTCATCCAGCCCCAACTCTATGGGACAGGATTATTTACTTCCTGCTTATATGAGGAGTGGAGTTTAGAGACAAAATCCGTGAGTCTAATTTAAATTCCATGTACTTAATATTTTAATAATAATAATAATAATATTAACTCTTAATGGCTTCAGCTCTTCAGTCAAAAGATACAGACTAGCCAGATGAATCAAGAAACAAAATCCATCTGTTTTTAATTTACCTATGAACCACAAATGTCTAACATGGCACGATAAGTCTAAGGGTCTAGTAGTGGCACCCATACCTTGGCAACAACCAACAGCTCTCAAATTGGATTTAAAATACAGTCAACAAGGGGGAGAATATGGTTGGTACTGGAAACCTAGCAAACTACCCAGGTCTAGTGAAATCATGGGTCTTAGAGGAGAATCTGTAACAACCTCTTTACTAAATCAGCATAACACCTAACTATACTCCATTTGTCCTTACATCCACAGATAAAAATGGTCCTCAACCCTCATTAAGGAAGCTTCCTTATGCAACAGAAAGAAAGTAGGAGAAATAATGCTTTGCCGGGGAAAAATGTACCAGTTGGTTGTCTATTATACAGTCAGCCATCCCTGAAAAGATAAACATACAAGTAACATTGTAAGGCTGATCAAATATCCATATATATCTACATAATACATATATATATCAATACACAAAAATTGATGAAAAGTCATAGATATGAAAGAGAGAAAAGAATAAATGAGAGGGTTTGGAAAGAGGAAAGAAAGGGAAGTAGAAAATGATGTAATTATATTATAATCTCAAACATAAGAAAAACAGCACCAGCCAGCACCTCTGAGAGAGGAGAGGACCAACCCCAAGTAGCTCTGTTGATGACACTGATGCCAGTGACGGTGGCACTATCGGCCAACCAGAATTTAGTATTTACAACCTGAAGCTTCAGATCTACATCTCCCAAGACAAGTATGAAAACAAAAGCAAAACTCTATGCCTTGTTGCTTGATGAAAACACTGCAGGGCCTACTCACTACAAATTAGTCCCTTGTTCTGCAGCAAAGGCACCTGGGTGCCCCGGACTGCTCCCATTTGGCCTTTGCTTCTGTCACCCCAGTTAGCTCCATCAGTGAGTCTTGCTCACACTTTTCTGGTAATGTCTTAGCTTCCCCACATAAGTGCTCTGCACAGGGTGTGCCCACCTCCTGATGGTCTTCTTCCCAGTTCTCAAATATGTTATGAATTCCCCTCCATTCAGACAGGTGTCCATAGCGACATTCTTACATAGTTCCTTATAATTTGTCAAGATTTTTATCTATTTTAGAAACTACTTGTTTGCTCACCACTATGCCTTCTGCCCTCTGCTGTCTCTTGTCCTCTGCTCTATCTCAGCCCCTGGCATCATTGACCATCAAGACTTTGGAAGGAAGGAAGAGAAGAAGGAAAGACATTGAGGAAGACAAAAGAAACAGAGCTGGAAGCTCCGGGTGTATTCTGTGCTACGATCACAGAGTGTTACTCACTGAGTAACTTATTAAGGATGCAGTATTAACTGGCCTGCATTTCTTGGGGCTGGAGGAAACACATTCAAAAGTATAAGTAGACAACTGTGTGCTTCTCACAAGAGCCTTGAGCTGTTCAAAGAGGGAACCCAGAGAATGACAGCACAATGTGCTTAGCTAGGGACCTCTCTTCCTCATGATGTTGTAAGGCCCAGAGCCATCATGAAGGCCCTGCCTTCATGACCAAATTCTATCCCAATTACCACGTAAGGCCTTCCCTAGAAATACCTAGAAATATCTTGAATGTGGGGATTAAGTTTCCAATGCAGAAGCCAGTGTTTCACATACACACAAAGGATTTCCAGATAAAATATAGAATGACCAGTTAAGTGGGAATTTAATAAACCATGAATAAGGTATATACATAAGCTTATCCTAAGTGGTGAAAGGGGACTATTTGTTAGAAATTTAAAATTTTCATTCATCACTAATCTAGTTTAGCTGGGAGTACCATATTTTTATTTGCTAGATGCTTTTATACAATGTGTCCAATTAGAAGTAAAGACCAGATTGAAGATTCTGCTCATTGGGCAACTGCTACATGAAAGCATTTCTCACAATTGCCCCTTCCTCACCAGCAGGCCAAAAACACCAAAACCCCTGGAAGGGCCAGATGTCATTCTTCAGAGGTGTCCTGTCAGTGATTCTGAAACTCAAAGACTCTCTACTGTGCAGTGCTGAAAGCTGCCTCATTCCCATTCCTATGACTGACATTTCCCCCTATCTGTTCCATCCCTCTAACTCTAAGCCTGTTCCCTGCTCCTTCAGAGTCCCCTGGAAATGTCTGGCCATAGAGCCCCCTTTCCTCCAGGGGACACAGTCCAAGACTGCAAGTGGGAACTATGATCTTACATGCACAGCGGCTTTCCTCCATGTATTCTTTATGCCTACGACAATCTGTAGTTCATAAATCAGGTGCACAGATTAACAGTAATAAATAATATGGAAAAAAACAGGTAGAACAACACGCTGCAGCCCAAGTTGTGAGACTGTGCCCACATAGTCTCTGTCTCTTGCCTCAAGTATTTTCTTGTACCGTGGCTACCCTTCTTGTGATGATGTGAGATCCACACATCAGCCACACAGCAGTGAAAGAAACAACAGTGACCCTGTGAGAAACGTTTGACTACCAGTGTGACCTTCGGAGGGCATGCCAAGTGCACAAACTGTTTACTTCTGGAGTTCTCCATGTAACCTCAAGTAACTGAACCTAGAAAGTGAAGCCATCAGTACCCCAGAATGTGGCCATGTCACATGACAGAAGTGATTTGCTAGCTGTTGGTTTGCTTATGTTCTCTCTCTCCCATTTTGATCATGCCTCCCCGTCAGCCTGGAGTTTTTCCCGTCTGCTTCAGCATCTCGAAGTCCTCCTCTCAAGCCTTCCTTATGGCACTCGGCACCTGTTTCAGATTCACTCCTCAGTCTGCATGGATGTGTGCCATATTCCCCTTTGCTCATATTAATGAAAGAAAATTAAAATTGTAACAAATACACGGATAAGCAGAAATTTACAATCTGCAGCCACAATGTACATGCTGCTTCCTTTCCACCCCATCTTCTGCATGACTGTGTGTGCACCAGTGGTCGCTTAACTTCCTGTATCTGGAAAGTAGCAACAGGCTTGGGAAAATGACATTCTGTATGACGCCAGAAGAGGAAAAACACCTCCAACCACACAAGCCAACAACTTAGCATTTGCCCAATCCATTCATTAGCACAGTTACTCAAGCTGGTAAAAGGCCTTCTTCAGTTCTAAATATTTATTTAATGTGTCTGAAGGATTTGCCTGAATGTATGTATGTGTACCACATGTGTGCAGGGTTGCTCATGGAGGTCAGAAAAAGACATCAGATGCCCTTCAACTGGAGTTGTGGGTGACTGTGAGCTACTATGTGGGTGCTGGGAACCAAATGCGAGTCCTCCGTAAGACCAACAAGTACTGTCAACCACGGAGACCTCTCTCCAGCCCTCGAGTGCCTTTGAAAAGGAGTAATAGTGGGAGATGGAGAAGGAGAAGGAAAACTGAACTACAAGCAATTTTGTGTTTCCTGCACACTTCTACTTCTGAGAACTGCTGAAGGGTCCAGACATGTTTTATGAAAAGGCAGGGCTGGGTCTTGGGTGCAGCCCTAACCAAGTACCTGGAGTCTGAGGCACGCACAGTGTTCTCCTGCAAAACACTGTCCACGGAGCATGCCCCACACCAGACAGCCTACATCTTAGTCTTCCTTTCCTATACAGAACTGTCCTAGTTTACAGTGGACATCACAATGATGCAAAAGCAATTAGCCTTCAGGAGAACCCTTACATGGAGTCCGGATGTGGATCTTTTCCCAGGCTAACAGTATGGCAGGCAGAACACCGAGCCTCACAATCATAAGGGGGAACAGTTGTAACTGCACAGAGCACCCTGCAACTTAGGACGGGAGGGAGCAGGAGAAGTGTCGAGCAGTAGTTCAGGTGAGTCAGGTGCATTTGGAAGTTTCCAATCCAATTAGGATTCTATCCTAGATTATATCAAAACATGAGTCCAGTGCAAATGGATGAGCATCTGAATCTCAGTGGCGTGCTCTTGGAGGTCCACTGTGGTGACTGCATCCGCAGTGCAGCTATTTAACCTTGCTATAACGTGAGGTCAAATAACTATGTGCTCTCAAATTTTGGATCAGCTATGTGCTCTTGGATGGCCAACCTTGTACAAATGACTTTCTCAGATGACTTGTAATTTTAAGGCCATCATGAGGATCTAAAAACTTAGTATGAGGTCTATTTTGTTCATGCTTAAAAATGTTCATTACTTTTCCTAACGTAATTCCATTCAAACACTCCATTTTTAACAATAGAAGTCACACTTCATAGAAAGACATATAAAGTCAATTTTCTTGACTTCAATAGTTTCATATAATCATGACAATTTTTTGTTCATGTAAAACAATAATCCAAGTAGCCCTGTAGCCATATATTGTGGCTTTGAAATGTTGCTAAACATTTAGTCTGTTACATAAATATTGCTGTATTTTGGTTCTTATGTGTGGCCTTTGAGTCCCAAAGGCCTATGTGTTGAAAGCTTATCATCTGATGTGGTATTACAGGGAGGTAAGGCAGTTTAAGAAGTAGGGCTCGGTGGACTTAGGTCATTAGAGATTGTGATACCCTAGTGCTCTCTCTTACCTTTTCTCCCTCCATTTCCCCAACCCCACCTTGATGTTTGCTTCATTACATGCTCCCCCATGATGTGCTGACCCACCATAGGCCCAGAAACAATCAGGTCAACTGACCATGGACTGGAGCCTCTGAAACTGCAAGCCAACGTGAACATTTCCTCCTTTTCAGTTGATGATCCTAGTTATCAGTTAGTGCAAAAGCACTTAATAACAGACTTCTAAATAAAGCAGCAGAACTCCGCCCTGAGATTATGTGACATCATTCCTTAGTAGAGATGTACTGGAGTTATTGCCCTCAGCTGTAGGACTCTCAAACACATATAAACCCAAGATACTCACAGACACTGGGGACTGAGGCTGTTCTCAGCCAGCTGCAGCTTGTCATTTTAGCATTGCTCCTTCTGCATTGCACTTGAGGTGAGAAATCTTGCCTGACTTCTACTGTTTCTTCCAGGGGCCCTGCTAAAAAGGCCCCTCCTCAGCATCTAGTGGAATGCACATCTGCAGTCCAGTCCTCTGCTAACTGGACAGCTGGACTCTAACAATTCAATCCAAGTGAAGCTGGCAACTCTCTGACACTAGCGCCCTGGCTTGCTGTGACATTTGTTCTCATTATTCCTTGTAAGCACTGTGAAAAGGACAAAGAGAAAATCTCCCTGTACAGCAGTGAACCATGTAATATATAGAAACTGTGCTTTTTAATATCATATTGTTTTAAACATGGGATATTCCAGACAAATAAATCTTACTAAAATGTAATAGATTACCTAGATAGGAGCCAAACTGAGACTCAAAATGCACAGGTTCAGGGACTTCTAGGACCAGGATCCTTAAATGGCTACCTTCATCTCACCTTAACCCTTTCTTATAGAAGAATTAAAGCTTACTACCCTTTTGATTAAAAATCTTTGATGTGTCAGGGTATGCAGGCTGTAAGTACAGAGAATGGAGCCCACAGCACAGAGGACAAATGCTTAAGAGGTTACCTACTTCAAGACCACATTGTTTTTAAAAATAAAAGCTAAACCCTGTAATTAGAAACTCAGAGCTGTGACTAAGTCTCTCAAAACAACCAGGAAACCACAGGAATGTGTCTGTGAAACTTGCCCATCAAGTGGTTCATGCCATTGTCAAACCCACACCCTGCAATGTCCACTGCCCTAAAATGTCTGGCTGTCTGTGCGAGTAGGAACCAGGGGCTTACCTGATCTTCTCTGGGAAATAAAGCAGCTAAGCTTCGGTTAGCTGAGGCTGCGTTCTCAACTCAGTATCCAGTGCGTGATAGCTTTAAGCAGGCCAAATGGCTGATGGGATGACTGGGGCCTCACAGGTCT
This sequence comes from Rattus norvegicus, assembly GCF_021556685.1. Taxonomy (NCBI): domain Eukaryota; kingdom Metazoa; phylum Chordata; class Mammalia; order Rodentia; family Muridae; genus Rattus; species Rattus norvegicus. The sequence goes on along the minus strand of NC_141550.1, from coordinate 32,912,872 downwards.
CTTCCCTCGGAGCTGTTGTAAACATTCTCCAGCATATCTTGTTAGATGACCAATGTGTTCCAATTAAATATCCCAACTTCCAGATTCTGTCTGGACCTGTGCTTCCTTTTCATGAAGGTAAATCTCCTATGTTTTAAGTTACTTTCATGCACCCCCCCTTTTAAAATTTTATTTTATTTATTATATTCCAGTCAGTTCCCCCTCCCATAGTTCCACATCTCATTCCTCCTCCCCTTTGCCTCTAAGAAGGTGTTCTCCAACCCCACCAGGCAACCTCCTTCTCCAGGGCCTTCTTGAGGCAAGTCTGTTGAGGATTAGGTACATCTCCCACATCTCCCACCAGGCAGTTCTCTGCTATACATGTGCCAGGGGCCTCTGACAAGCCAGTCTATGCTGCCTAGTTGGTGGCTCAGTCTCTGGGAGCTCCCAGGAATCTGGGTTACTTTACACTGCTGGTCCTTCTACAGGGTCACTCTCCTCTTCAGTTTGTTCAATCCTTCCCCTAATTCAACCATAGGGGTCCCTGACTTCAATCCAATGGTTGGGTGTATCTGCATCTGTCTCAGTCAGTTGCTGGTAGAGCCTTTCAGAGGACAGCCATGCTAGGCTTCTGTCTGTAAGCATATCATAGCATCAGTAATAGTGTCAGGCCTTGGTGCCCCCACACACACACATGCACACATGAGATGGATCCCAAGTTGGGCTAGTCAGGGAACCTCCTTTCCCTCAGTCTCTTTTCCAATTTTTCCCCTGCAGTTCTTTTACACAGGAACAGTTCTGGGTCAGAAATTTTGACTGTGGGTTAGTAACCCTGTCCCTCTGCTTGAAGCCATGGCTATGTATGGGAGGTGTACCTTTTGAGTTCCCTTTCCCCAATGTTGGGCATTTTGGCTAAGGTCACCCCCATTGAGTCCTCTGGTACTTTCTAAAGGGTCCCCCCACTTCTCACCCCACCCGCCCCCTAAGGCTTCATATTTCCATTCAACCTCCAGAGAGACCCTCTGGGCTTCTCTCCTGTCCCCTGCCCCAATACCTGATCCTACTGCCCTTTCCCCTCCCTCTGTCCTCTCCCACCCAGGTCCCTCCCTCCCTCTGCCTCCTATGATTATTTTGTTTCCCCTTCAAAGTAGGGTTGAAGCATTCTCACTTGGGCCTTCCTGCTATCAAATTTCTTATTTAAATATATGCTTAAGATGACTTCATTTAGAAATTTTCAACTTTTGATTTGTGTTTGAATTTGAACCTATATCCCATGTTATGGCCCCCATCATGATGCAGGTTAGTGGCAGTACCCAGTCCGTATGCAGTGACAGGGAACTAACATGCTGCAGCATGCTGTGGCTAAGTTGTCAGGCACAGTAAATGATTTCCACTTTCTACTTACAATGGGTGAGGAGATACGGCTCATTGTAGATGGTGGACCTTCTGTAGAGCTCATGTGCACATGTGTTTGGGTATGGTATGTATAGGGTACACACATATGCGTGTGCATATATGCATAGATATTTGAAATTAATAAATATTTCATGGGAGGATTAGAGGCCTAGTCTGAAGTGAGAACAGAGTACATGAATAATCACGTGCTTCCAAGTGTAATTCAGCGAACCTTTATTCTACATCTTGCCTGGCTTTTTGCCCAGGTCTCTAAATTTCTCTTCATTATTTCACTGCATGGTTTATTGGTTGCCCTTTCTTCCTCCTTTTCTCTTTTCTTTGACACTTACTGTCCTCATTGCTCTAGAACATACATCAACTGCTCTCTGATGTGTATTATCACACAGCCAGACTTTAAGCAGGCGCGGGATCCAGGCCCAGTGTCAGAGGAGCAGGGACAAACACCAGGCAGAGGCAAAAGCAGTGAAAGCAGTAGTCACACCATGAATATCAAAAGCATTGGTCAAGAAAAAGAACCATATAACAGCTTCCAACATATACTGCCCAACGTTTAATTATAGTGGAATATTAAATCACATAAATTTTAGAAATACATAGATCTGACAGAAAACAAAATAAGGAAAGATATTACAATAAAATTAGAAAATCATAACAAAGTAGTTTATTTAGAAACAAAAATATACCTTTCCAACAATCCTTTTAATAAACTTGAAAATCAGATCTAAAATGAACTATATATAGATGTTCACTCACATAATATTTCATACAAAATCAAACAGGGGAGCGGGGAAGAGTCTGAGAAAGTTAAAGAAAACAATTTAGAAGAGTCAAGCAAGATGCAATTAATAAAGATTAACTAAGAAATTAATATAAATGAGAGGGCAAAAATAAAAAAATTAAAGACAAATAAATTGTAAAGCTGTTTATTTGGGATGACTATTAACATAAATAATCTTTCATAAACCTGAGAGGGGTAAAACATAGTTAAAAACAGATTATTAGTCAACAGAATCTATAACACTCTAGTGTTAAAGTTGAAGCTTAAAGAAATTTAGTATTTCTCCAGAAAATATGAAATGCCACACTTTACCAGTGAAGAGGAAGAAATAAAAAAACATCACTCCCACAGGAAAGCCATGATGGTAAAAGGCGCCACTGAAAGGCCAGCGGCTTTAAACTGAGGCTACCTAATGGCTCTTAAGAGTTAATTTTAATGTAAACTGCCCATAGCATATGAGTGATGGGATTTTATTGGCTTGTTCCTCAGAACTAGTCTAGCCTTAACGACAAAAACTGATGAAATAACCTTATAGGTGAATGGCATTTATGAGTTAAATCTCTGCTAAAATTCTTAGTAGAAGATTCAAAAATTAAGAAAATCTGTAGACTTGAAAGACTATAGAAAAGTTCAAGATCAAACCGAAAATGATGGATCGCTAATTATCCCTGGGAAGAAACCTCAACAACTCAGTTGTTGGTCAGGGTTGTCTAAGAAACTTGCAAAACACATAGCTATTTTTATCCTCCTTGGTTGCCCCCTAGAGGTGGGAGGTAAGCCCCTATTGCTAAAGATACTGTGTACTTCAGTCACAGTTCCCAGAGTTGGAACTAACCTGAAAGCCTCCTCCATTCAGACTAGTTTTCATTGCACCAAAAGGTACCTTTGAAGCTTTGAAAGGAGTCTATCATCCAACAGTGCTACCGAGCTCCGATGTCTGAACCACAACCACAGCCAGCATGGTACAATAATCCTAAAGGTGCAGTAGTGGCACAGGTAATTTGGCAGTAACCAAAGGCTCTCTAACTGGTCTTAAAAGCCAGTCAACAAGGAATCCCTCCTGGTACTGAAATTCAGCCAACTGCCCATGGCAAGTGAAGTCATAGATCTTGGAGGCAAACCTACAATCACCACTTTACTAAGCCAGCATCATCTCCAGCTATACTCTTTTTGCCTTTATACCCACAGATACACCTACAACAACACTCCTATACCTAAGCTCCACGGAACATTATAGAAGAGTGGGCAGAAAGACTGTAAAAGACAAAGAATCAGAGTTTGCTCTGAGATTACATCTTTTAAGAATGTCAGAGGCTGCAAGGCCCTGGGTTCGGTCCCCAGCTCCGAAAAAAAGAACCAAAAAAAAAAAAAAAAAAAAAGAATGTCAGAGGCTACACCCATAAAGTCTCACCAATATGACTGCCTAAAAATGATCTGAAAAAACAACAGACATGCCAAGGTAGGTGGGGCAAAGTCCATGAGGCCTCAATCCTACACTAAAGTCTACAGGTAACTAAAGAATGCTGAGAGTGGGAGAGAGAGTCTTCCTCGGGAGAGATCAGCCATGATGGCATACATACAGGCAACATTAACATTATACAGGCTGAGCAGATACCTAGGAATATACATGCATGATACACATAAGTGCATACACATGTAACAACAACCAGTAGAAAAGAGGCTATGAATTTGAAAGGGAGCAAGGAGAGGAATATGGAAGGGTGTAGAGTGCAAAAAGGGGAAGGGGGAATAATATATTTATACTAAAATTTCAATAATAAAAATGTTCCAGAAAGTGAAAGCTATTATTTAAAGAAAGAGAGGGGGGGAAATAGAAAGGAAGGAATCAATTGCCTGTCAGTGGGATGGAGAGACCAGTTAAATCAGGCCAAAATGCTCAATGTGTAATAGGAGACACTTCCATAAACCCCAACAGCATTCTAGAGCGTTGGAAAAGGACTAAACCTATTTCAGTTAACAACAGGAGTCTGCAGGGATTCCCACAAACACCAGTGCAGTTCAACATGGCCTGGCCCAGGAAATAAGAGCACAGTCCACAGAAATACTGCAGAATGACTTCATAGATTCTTTCTCTGCTGGAGATAGGATTCTGTGCACACAAACTCCACAATTCCTGTTGGGGGGAGAGGTATCCAAATTAAATCAAGAAGTTTCTAAAGTAAATATACAAAAGTTAATAACACATTTATGAGCTAATAAATCCATGAAAATGGGCACTGGGGGGAAATGCTGTATTCGTCACAAGTACCAAATCTATAAAGTAGTTTAAAATTCAATAAGAAACACTGTTCATGCTATATGAAGAAAACTGTAAAATCTTATTGAACAATACAAAACAATGTCTCAAACAAAGGGGGAAACAGAGTGTTACTGCAATAGAGGTTTGGTGTTATAAAATGTCAATTCACTTTAAAAAAATAGTATGCAACACAATTGGATTTAGGGGAAGTTTCATTAAATAAAACAATCGTGCTATTCATATGCAAAAATAATTCCCCCAAGTAACAAGAAAAAAGTTTTAAGTGTGGTGAGTCAAGTAGAAGAGGAGGCCTGACCTTCTTTACTACTGAGACACCCATAACCAAAATAAAATAACATTGGCATTGAGAGAGACAGCAGATTAAAGGAACAAAGCAGAGAAGCCAGGAACAGATCTCAGTTGATACAAAAGCATAATAGGGACACAGTTGGTGTTCCAGTGCAGTGGGGAGAGGTGGGTTTATTGAGCAAATGATGCTGGCACACATAGCGATCCATCTGGTGGAGACATTTCGGGTACCCCTCACACTAGGCATAAAGCAAACGCGAAAGGAAGCAAAAGCTTAAATGGAAATAAGGTAACGACAATAATAATCCTGAGCAAGCTTTAGATGGGTATTTCAGAGTGAACAGGTTGGGGGGGTGGGGGCGGTGAGCTCAGGAGGAATAGAAGTAAGCTTTGTAGAGTTTGCATGTAATATAGTGTTACAGAATAAATATGCACATTTCATGATAGAAGAATTTCGCTACATAAGGGGGGAGTTGAGACCCTTCTTGATGTCCTTGTGGGACTGTGCTCAGGATTCACTGCAAAAAATAGAACAGACAGGTGCTCAGATCTATTACACAAAAGAGCTGGAGTTCACACAGAACCCATGAACAGCCTTCCCAGGGCTTCCCCTCCCCTCTGACAGACTTGGAGTGCTCATACAATGAAAACGCTGTGCTTAGAGCTGTTACTCTTAGAAAAAGTCAGAACAGGTTTGGTACAGACACACTCACATTTTTAAGAATATCTTTGACTTTAATTTATGTTTCCCTCTTTCTTCTTCTCTCATTCTATTTTATTTTGGTCCACTATAAGCTCTGTTATAATTACTTGAAAGTCTGTAATCCACTAGCAACTTCTGTAGACTAGGTTGCTGCCTATGAGCTTTCCTTGGTGAATGGAAGACGGACTGCACAAATAAATGCAGATGACAAAATTCTCTGGCACCAAATACCTGCGGCGCCTAAAGAGAATTATACACAAAGAAAGGGAAGTGTCTATACTGTATACTGGGCTTTCATGAATTGTTAAGGTGGACACAGAACCCTAAAGGCAAACAGGCCATGGAAGTGAGATGACACCATAGGCCGTGGAAGTGAGATGACATCATAGGCCATGGAAATGAGATGACATCACAGGCCGTGGAAGTGAGATGACATCACAGGCCATGGAAGTGAGATGACATCATGTCCAGGTGATCAGCACTGTGCAAAAGATGCTCAAGTCCCCTGTTGTCAGGAAGATGGGTAAAGTCCAGATCAGATATTACTCCCATAAATGCATAACACCCACATAAAAACATGGCAACATTCAGGCAGGGGTGTGTGCCAAACTCTTTTGCAGCCCTTAGTGGTAGCATCAGTGAAAGTTAGTGAAGAATTCTCTCGTGATCCCAGTAGGAAGGACAATGGAAGCTGAAAAAGCTTGCATAGGTCCTGATGCAAATCTCAATGGGATTTGGTAAAGAAATATGTCATGGTCCTGGTATAAATTGCAGTGGAAGTTTAAGACAAAGTCTCTCCCAAGGTCCTGGTTGGGACATCAGTGACTGCCATTCTGCCAAGCATCCTGGAAATGTCCCTCCAAAGATACCTTGTCATCACCCTGGGCAGCTCGCAGTCAGCAGTACCCAGGGTATTCCAGACTTTAAGCCAATCATAACAATGTTCATTCATAGTGGACCAAAATGAGAGGAGAAGAGAGAAACCTAAATATTAACCGATATTCTTGAACAATTATTTTTTTATGAAATGTGGTGGCAAAATATCAAACACTGTGTAAAGAAGAGTTGTAGAGCTGTTTTCTAGATGGCACCCCAAATCTGGAGCAAACCCAGATGGCTGTCACAGGAAAGTAAACAGACGGAAGCTCACATACTCACAAAATGAAATGTTGCTCAGGGCAGGAAATTTATGATATTGCAACAGTCTGGTGGATTTTGAAGAGCGTCACACTGTGCAAAAGACAGTTCACTCAAAAATAAAATAATTTTTGTACACACACACCAAGGCAGTTCTAGATTCAACAAAAGCAATCCAATCCACAGTGGGAAAAATTCCAAGGTCATTTGGGGTGAGATTGGAAAGGAGATGACTAGGAAGAACAGGGAGGGTCCCCTTTGTATTCTGTATACTCTGTCTGGGCAGGGAACCTTTATCAAAGCTACCTTTATCAAAACTCATCAACCGATATGCTCAGAGCCATAGACACAGATTGTATGCAAAACTTACCTCTGAAGGAAAATAAATATTGCACACTAGATAATGACATACCTGCATGCAGTGTTTAGGGAGAAGCACACTGACTTTGCAGCTTCCAAGATGGTTAGACAGGAAAATAGGTGAAAAGCCATGTACAGGATAGGCATCCCCAACCTAATAGAATCTGAAATCCAAAGCCTTTTGAGCACCCAGCATCAAGCCACAGGGCAGAATCGCTCACTACATAGAGAATATTGTTTCATGTTTAAACTTATTCTAAAATAATTTGATATTGCCTTACAACCTTATGCAAATGATGTTTATGGAACAGGAATAAACTTAGTATCCAGATGTGGATCTCAGGTCCAGAGATAAGTTTTTATGCATATATAGATATTTCAAAATCGGGGGGGGGGAGTTGTGTATTTGCTGCACTTTACCACATATTTCTGGGGGAAGGGATTCTCTTAGACCTGTAACTACTGATTTGAAGGGGAAGCTACCAGAAAGGAAAGATACAGCAAATGGCTACATTCCCCTTCATCATACCATGTACATTGTCTGGTGCATGCGTGGAAACACTCTCCTTAGTTGCATGAACACAAAGAATGAGAAGTAAGACCTGTAGGTAAGATGTTAGCAATGGAACAAGGAGCATGCAAGGAGAATTCAAGATTAGCAGCTGCTGACAGACAGCTACTAGCACAGGGAAGCAAAAGTTCAAGCCATGTTAATGTTCTTATAGCTCCCCGTGCTGTTTTTAAAATCTCTACTGTGATCATTTGCCACAGTGTAATTTTAAAGTTAGTTTTATTTCTGGATAAGCATAAAACAAAACACACCAAAGGAGGAATCTCTATTCTTACTTCTAAAAGGTCCCAGAAGTCACTTCAGCCTTTCTGCGAGATTCAGTTTATCCTCTCTGCTGGTCTCTGTCCTGAAACAGACTCCACACCAGAATCAGGAATATCCACCACCAAGCTCTGCTCTTCTGGGTCTCCAGTCTGCAGAAACAGAAATATTAAATATTTGGAAATATTAAGGCTTTGACTTTCCCCATATCTGAGTACAAGCCAGAGTTAGTCCCCCATGATCTGCTCTGAGCTATCTGCAAACTTTCCTGTGTCCCAGCCTTAAGAATTCAGGCACAAGGTAAGACACATTTTGGGATGACTGTCTCTAACTAACCAACTATGTACCTGTCCCACAGTTGCTCCAGGCAAAGGGCAGAACAAAGGAGTTAGAGAGGCTAGCTTCACCAGGGCTATTCCCCAATTAGAATTCCAGGGTTCTGGAGCATAAAGCTCTGAGCCTATGGGACAGAAAGGCAGGGACAGGAAGTATCACAGGTCCTTCAGACTCTGGGCAGGCCTCTAAGAACTGAAGCCAGTGAAAGAAAGATCCAGCCTGCTTAGCTCTGTCCAGAAAAAGTGGGTTAGGATTCCCAGCTCTGCCCTCCTCAGTAGTGCCAACTTCTTGAGCTCCTACTTAACCAAATCCATGGAACTAGCAACCTAGGTTACTCAGCAGGCAAAAAAAAAAAAAAATCAGGTGGAACTGGAAGGAAACTATGGGGGTGCAGGCTTCTTGAATATACACAACTACATATAGGTGTCTAGGCAATCCCAGGAGCACGGAGAAATCAAGCTTATACACACAAAGGCTATATGAACTTTGTGTGGGAAGATCATTACTCCCTGCTTGTTTCTGATTCTTCAGCCCTTCTATATCTGTGTGTGCCAGCATCTTAGAGTGCTGTCTAAGAGTGCTGCTTCCCAGCTTGCACAAGTGCCTACCGCTAGGCAGGTTTTGGTCAAGGCAATATATAAATGCATCAGCCTACTACTTGAGGTAGCATTAAGTGACATCTGTAAGCAATGGTTCCTTTTACCCAAGTGACGCCCTGATAACACACCACCCTGCTAAGTAACTGAAATGGCTTTGCTTCAGCACTGTCCATGAACAGCAGCTCCACCACATAACCTGGGTGCCGATTGCCTTTGCCTGAGTAAACTCAATAATTTAAAATATGTATTTCAAATGGCATTTGTATCTGATGCCTAAAGTAGATGTAAAATTAGAAACAACCTAGAATATTTCAGCCCTCCATCCCAAGAGTCTGTGGAGCATAAGAACAAAGACCATATATTTAGGGGGAAGACGGGCTGCTGCCACTAACTATATGACTGGAAGCAGATTAACAGATCTGAGCCTCAGCCCCAGCCATACATTGGAGATAAGAATACCATTGACTTCGGGACTGACAGAGATTTAAACAAGACAATACTGATTGGGAATGGCACACAGTTTTGTTATTGTTAGTTATTAAATATGAACACTTTAAAATAATTTTGTAATTGTTCTAAAGTGCAAAGCAGCTGCCTAGATATAATGTTTCCACCTCAATTAATTACTGACAGGTGGGTGATAGTGCTGTTTATAGTAATTCTGGGTCATTAGATGAGATGTTCCCAGATGTGACAGAGATGAAAATATGAGGGAGACAGAGAAAGGCAGGCAGCCAGGCAGGCAACAAACACAGCTGTGGTCTCCTTACAGGAAGCACAGTTTCCTGACTATAACAATGATACTTATGTGCTGGAGAGATGGCTCAGCGGTTAAGAGCACTGACTGCTCTTCCAGAGGTCTTGAGTTCAGTTCCCAGCAACCACGTGGTGGCTCACAACCATCTGTAATGGGATCTGATGCCCTCTTCTGATGTGTCTGAAGACAGCAACAGTGTACTTATGTATAACAAATAAATAAATCTTTTTAAAATGAATGATGAAGTCAATTTAAAAATAAAAAAGAATGGCACTTAAACCAACTTGGGTTTTGTCTTACTGAAGAGTTTAGAGCAAGAATGTACAGAATGTCCCTAGGACTGAATTGTATGACCTTGTCATTTATTAACTGTTCCACTTATCTAAACATTTGTTTGCCTGTAGCCCTGGGCCATTGTCTGCCCTGGGCTGGCCCTGCCCCTCTCCCAGCCTGTACTATCTGTAGTTTTGTGGAGTGCCCTGAACAGCAGGGGTCCTGTCTTGTCTGTACTGTATCTACAAAGCCATGGGGTTCTGACCCAGTGACTGTCTAGGCATTTTAAGTTCAAACTTCCTTGTAGTTTTTCTGACCAATCTCTTGGTTTTTTTTTCCATCTCACCATCTAAAGTTAGTCTCTAAGACTATAGTCTCTTCCCTGATCAGGGTATGCACACATATGAGATGAACTCTGCCCTTTCTCGAAGAGGAACTTATTTACAGGGTAAAGCTTCCTTCATTGCTTATTTTTTTAGTGAAAAATGGACTGTATAATGTTCTCTGACAAAATGAAACAAGAGTGTCACTGGTGCCTTGCAGAGCAGATGGGAAAGCTTCCAAGGGGTGGTAGGGGAGCAAATGAATTTCAACTTGTAGAAACATGGCTTTAAGCAGATCTTGCCATTGGCTCCCCCAGTGGTAGGTATCTAAAGACAGACTAAGATGCAAAGACCAAGACAGGATGCTGTCATCATAATGGAATTCACTGAGAGCAAAATACTGGTCTGCCAATCAAACATCTGCTCCCTGGAGCCACAGGATGTTTTCCTCATCTGTATCTTATGTCAGACGTTCACAATGGCTTTTTTGGTGGAAATCTACCTAAACATTCTACATGGTATGGTAACGGGGAAAAGCACTTCCTTTTGTTGGAATGGTCTGTGACACCTAAGAGTCCATTGTGTGTGGAAGTTGGTATTGCAGGCAGTTTGAGCCCCGCAAAAAGAGAGTAAGAAAATGGCAAGACAGAAGTTGAAACTTCAGAGTTTGCTATTTGAGGATTTGTTTCAAAACATGACAGATTGGCTTCCTGAGCAAGCCTACCTCCTTATGAGGCTACATAGGCCTCTTTATATGCCCAGCCTGGTTTTGATTCAAACATAGGAATAGAATTTATTGTGATCAGGTAGTGTCTGAATCAATGGCTTGTAAGGAGGAAAGTGTCATGCAAATATATGACCTCAACACATCCCTTGGGTAGGAGCACATCATGCAGGTAGTAGAATGTTCCATTTGTGTCTAAGATGTGCATTACTTGGGTCTTCAGACTGACATCTAACAAACTCCTCAGCATAGCTGTGCAAGTGTACAGTTCCATAGTCTCAAATCACCTCATCATAACTGCATGTTCACTTTCTGACCTCAGCACGGAGTACTGAAAAGATGATAAAGACCCAATAGCATCAATTTTCTTTTGGAAGAAGGAAGAATGGTTATAATCATTTAAAATGTCCAAATAACAAGAAAAACTTTACTTAACTAATGTCTGAGACTGACCAAATACTGACATTTATTTCCTAATTATCCTGAAATTCCCAGAATCTTCTGGTTTTCTTCCAATTTAAAATAAACAAAGCCGCAAAGATAGCTGGACATCATCACAGCCCTCCATCCCCAGCGACAGTGTATGTTCCTGTCTGCTTTCCTATTCCGATTAGATCTTACAACGTCCCAGGGAGTTTACACAAGGTGTTTGGCATGAGCTCCCCAGATAATGTTTATAACCTAAAAGCAAGAGTATAGAGACCACTTAGCACATTTGATTTTGTGCTAAGGAAAAGGATGTTAACGGAGACCTAAGGTGGTGGGAGTGACACACAGACGGAAACAGTCAGGAGAACGGTGACTCCAGGTGAGGAGTAGCTGGTTTTCTGCTTTCTGCTGCCTGGTACCAGCATTCAGTTCCATAACCACCCTCATAGAACTTGCTTCACAGTCAGAAACCAAAATCCAACCACTGAGATTGCAAAAGTATTTCCACATTCTAAACAAAATCCAGAGATCTCAATCAAGATCATCAGCATCCTAAGTATTCTGATGGCTTGAAAGGAAGTTAAGTCTATCCAGACAGGCACCCTACCTCCTTCAAGAAGATTTGATGTCGAACTCACTTTATTTAAAAATGTATAGGCAGTCTTAAAATTCAGTAATTGATTTCAATTACTAATTATGAGTGTGTATATAGGTATATATGAATACAAGTATATATGAATATGTATATATGTATATGTGTATGTACATGTGCATACATATGTATATATACATGATTTTATATGTATATGATTAGCCAATGGGATTTTTAAATTATAAAATAAACAAGTATCAGGGTCATTGTTACTTTATCTCCAATGTAATTTCTTTCCATTCTTGAGAGCTGACAGAAGACATTTGATACATAGTGTTGCTAACTTATGTTCATACATCAAAAGTACAATAACTAAGAATGGGTTTGGATGATAGAAGATAGATATAGATAGATAGATAGATAGATAGATAGATAGATAGATAGATAGATAGATAGAAGTGCCACTAGACTTGTTTCTCTAAGCATTTTCCAGAAATAAGTCCTAGCTTTATGAAGCCATTCACCAAAGCCACAGAGTGAGAAGTGTGAATACCTCCCTCAACCCCTACAATGCAGGAGAAAGGGCTTCCCTGTGAAGGCTGGCTAGGGACAAGCAACACGACTGTGGCCTGCTCACCATCCTCGCATGCAGCCTCCCAGGTCCAGAGAGGTGGGCTATAGAGGACAGAACAGTGGGGCTTGACTTGGCCAGACTCTCAAGTATGCTGATTACCAGACAGAACTTGAAGAGGAAGCTGAAGAGCATCAGAGCCACAGTCCCCACTAATTTGGGGAGACATGTCTCACCTGTCTAGGGCCTCTGACATGAGCCTGGGTAGTAAAAAGCACAGAGAAATGCTGCCAGAAGTGCCCAGGAGAAATCATTTGATTCTTCTGTGCCACCTCTCTCTGAAGTGTCTGCTAGCTTTCACTTTCATAGTCAGAGAGTCACCCAACAAACCTTGATGAATGTCAAACACCCAGAGTACCAGACCAAGAGCATCAAAGTTTCAGATGCCAGCACCATAGTAGAGTCCCCGACGCCACCAAAATGCTACTTTTCCTTTCATCCAAGTCCCTCCTCATTAGAGTTTGCCGACAAGTGATAGTGATTTCCAACACGTAGAATGATTTTCTCTTTGTTTAGTCTCATAGCAGATAGCACCCTCCACTCTATCCAAACTCTTAGAAAGAAATATAAAATCCCTTTTTATTGGATATTTTCTTTATGTACATTTCAAATGTTATCCCCTTCTCCAGTTTCTCCTCTGGAAACCCCCTATCCCATCTCCCCTCCCCCTGCTTATAGGAAGCACCCACCCACTTCCTCCTCAACACCCTGGCATTCCCCTACACTGGGGAAACAGGCCTTCATATGACCAAGGGCTTCTTCTCCTACTGATGCCAGACAAGGCCATCCTCTGCTACATATGCGGCTGAAGTCAGGGGTCACTCCATGTGTACTCTTTGATTGGTGGTTTAAACCTTAGAAGCTCTGGGGTGTCTGGCTGGTTGACACTGTTGTTCTTCCTATGGGGTCGAAAACCCCTTCAGCTCCTTCAGTCCTTTCTCTAACTCCTCCACTGGGGACCCCGTGCTCAGTCCAATGGTTGGCTGCAAGCACCTGCCTCTGAATTTGTCAGGCTCTGGCAGAACCTCTCAGGGATCAACTATATCACTCTCCTGTCAGCATGCACTTCTTGGCATCTGCAGTGGGCTTGGTGACTGTACATGGGATGAATCCCCGGGTGCAGTAGTCTCTGGATGGCCTTTCCTTCAGTCTCTGCTCCACATTTTGTCTCTGGATTTCCTCCTGTGAATATTTCGTTCCCCCTTCTAAGAAGAACTGAAGGACCACACTTTGGTCTTCCTTCTTCTTGAGCTTCATGTGGTCTGTGGTTTTGTATCTTGGGTATTCTGAGCTTTTGTTAACTAGTGATTGTCTAAGATTGCCTTCTTTCCAGCTATTATGCTGATGCAGGGTATTTGACATGCCTTTCCTTGAGTCTCTGCCCTGCAGAGTTGGCCCTGGAAGAAAAAAGTAAAAATAAGAACACCTACAAAACATTCACATCGTACTAAATTTAAACTTAAATTCCAGGTGTTCTTTAACACAGAAATAAATATGTCCTTTTGATCATCTCTTCTCATAGGGTGACCTGAAGTTCTTAACACAGATGGGCTATCATCAGAGCAAAGCCATGTTAGAGAGGAGAGAAGGAGGCATGCATTTAACCATTCCCTCCATTTAGTGGTAAGATGGCTCCATAGATTTCAGAAAATGCATTGAGCTAGGCCACATTTATCATGCTTGATGAGTCAATCACCCTTCTGTTATAAGAACAGCAAATACAACAATTATGGAGATAACAGACTCGAGGGAGCAAAGAGTTGTCTTGGCCCCCATATTAGTGCATGTTTAGAAGGATGGTAGTTTTGGAGGAGGCAAACAGCAAATCACAGCAGTAGATCACATGTCCAAATACTCTACTCAAAGCAGGAAAGCAAAAGCAAGGAACAGGAGAGGAGTGTCTCTAGTCCCTATGGAGGAACTTCTACCAGGCTGCACCTCGTAATAGCACGTCTACCTTAATGCAGGGCCTTGGCACTCCAGACCCTAACTTTAGAAGTTCAATAATAGATTTATGTACTAGAAACGTTTTAGGGCTAAAGATGCAGTTCAGTGGTAGAGCACTTATGTAAGGTATCCAAGGCACCAGCATCACATAGTCACAGTTATAAGGACCAGGTCCTTCCAAAGTGGCACTTCATAAATGTGTCATAAGCATGCCCCAGTAGACATTTCAAAGGAACACTAATATAGTTAGAGCCCATTTGAGCACAAAAATCATTTCCCTGAAATTCTCAACTAAGATCGTGTGAGTCTCCGGTTCTCTATTCATGAAATATTCTGGTCTCTAGAATGTCTCTCTCTCTCTTTTAAATTCTTTAGCTTATACACCTGTGGTTTGCCTTCACTGATGGTTTGCTTGGTAAAGCCTTTCTTCATAAATAATCCTAAAGCAAATTCCGTGTAGGTATTATGTTAAGCAGGGTAAGGTTAGGGTGAGCAAGGTTCTAAGCAAGGAGGTTTTAATGTCGTGAATTAGAAAGAAACCCTCTCATCCACCACCACACTGGGCACACCTGTTAGAGCACACCTACTCCAGGGAACAGCAAGAAACAGAAGAATAATCCACCCCAACCCTCTAGCAAGAGACTGCACCATCCAAAGCTTGCCTGAGTTCTTCAGCTCTGTCCTCTCTCCTCACTCGCCCTCATTCCTGATGTCCCAACATAGCTCATGTGGAATAGTTGCTCACTTTTGCTGGTTCTATGTCCTAACTCTCACCTTGGGTTGGCAACCCCATAAAGTTTTCATAAAGTTCTGTCCTAAAGACATTGTAACAGGAGCAAGAAGCCAACAATTCATCCCAGGAAGGGCTAGCTTTTCCCCAGAAACACACAGAATCACCACAGTGATACAGTGCAAATTTCAAGCCACACACATTAATAGACAAGAAGCCAACTGGTGAAGAAAGACGACACAGAGATGTTGGGCTAAGAGACATTAGAAATGACTTACTATGGCACTAGATGATGCTGGGCTCCTGAGGGATGCTGATGATGCCTCAAGACCACACAGCTGTATGGAAACCACATCAGGTAAGCACCAAGTCTCTGAGACATCAGGACACTTTATCAGACTCCCAAAACCCCTCTTTCTAAGTGCTTAAAAAATGGAACTACCGAAAGCCACTTAACAACCAATTTCTTAAGACTGTCCCAGAAGGCACTGTCACTTTCAGACTGGGTAGAATCAAAGTAGGGCCCAGGTGTCTTATTTGCACATCAGAAAAGGCAGTACCAAATACTACTAGATATTCTGAGCTCCCACTCTGTGCCTGACCATGTCCAGACATTGAGGAGATATGGATAAAAGAGATAAGTCCTCTGCTCTAGGTCGCTGATATTCAGAGGACAGAAAAAGACTGAACCAGAAGACAAATGAGTATGCCACAGTTGTCTCTGCCAAGGTAGAAGGAGAACAGGGAGCATGGCATTGCCCTGTGCTCTTATAAGATGTTGAGTAGGACCATGGGCCCCTGCCCTCTAGTCCACTCAGATGTTGTTAAATGTCTCCTGAGGGCAAACTTCCCTGTGGGTCCCTTGATCTTAATAATCTTGCCAGTGTTCATCTGTCACCCCACATAGTGGCTCATAGAGTGGCTCACATGAGCCACGGGAGAGATAACAATTCATCCCAGGAAGGGCTAGCTTTTCCCCAGAAACACACAGAATCACCACAGTGATACAGTGCAAATTTCAAGCCACACACATTAATAGACAAGTCTCTAACTACAAAGCAGTGTGAATTCAGCCACAGGGTATCAAAACAAAGAAAGCTAGCCTATCCCTTACCCCAGACATTACTTTGTAGCGTGTGGGGAAGGAGATGAGAGATACTACCTGTCACATTTGGAAATCACTGTGAATATATGGATTACATGAAGACAAGGCAGGTACAAAGATCTTTGGAAACTTCAGAATGAATATGGCCCACAGGCTGGCAGAACCTGAGGATTACATTGCTTACAATGACATCCTTGTGTAATCCTGACGCTCTGTCAGCACGCTAGTCCTAACCAGCTTCCCTGACTTCTAAAAAACAATGTAATCACTCTGTAATCTGTGTGTATAAGAAGCCTCATCCACAAGCACAGCCCTATGCCATTCTTTTAAAGCTATCAGCATGCTAACATCTAGACCAAATCTCACCAGGCAGGTGTTTTTCACTATGGTTAATCATCACCAATTGGGCAAGCAGAAACCCTACACATGCTATTGACTGAACTCAGAACAGAGAGCTAAAATCCCACCAGGAATTCATATTTCATACAGCTTACTAGGAGCCTAAGGCACATTAAAGGTCTTCCTAGGAGACAGAGTGAGCACAAGTCCTGCCTTGAAAAGTAGAACAAGAATGTCTCAGAGTAACTAGTAAGAAGGCTGAGGACATGTGCATCAAGCCTTATGTTCAATCCTCAGTGCTAGGGGAAAATATTTTAATTTAAAAAGAAAAAAGAATTTATACAGCAGATAGCACTCTTCATTGGCAACCCACACAGAACGAGCCAACTTTCTAAAGTGTTGCAGACTAACAGCAGAGATGGGAAGACAGCCAGGTGGCTGTGATCTGGCCATACTCGTCTCTTCCTAATAAATGTCCGGTCACTCTGTCCTTGTATTTCATTGGAACTTAGCCTTCCAGGGCTCAGGATCTAAGTAGACAATGACCATTGTCAAGTAGCAGACAGCAAGTTTGTCCTTTCGCTATCTAGCACCTTTATCTGCAGTTAATTGGTTGGTCATTGGAACCCAAGCCTTCAGAGCTTGGATAAGATGAATAGAGCAAGAGCTCTCCTGCTCTGTTGATGAACCACTCTTAAGAGAGTCCTTGGTGAAACAATGCCCAGAGCCACCGTCTGCCACCTTTGCATAACTCACTCTCCACCTTTTCGAGATCACAGCTGGATGGTGGCTCTCTGAGTATTTCCAGCATGAAATACCCCCAGCTTTCTCAGAATAAGTACAACAGAGATTGTGCGTAACTTCCCACTCAAGTTTCTAGAGGTCTGCTCTCTATAGGAGCCCAAGACTCACCAGTGTTTGCCCACTCTGCTCCTTTCCACTGGAGGAGAGAGACACAAGACAAGTCGCCTCTTGCTCCTCTCAGCTAAGTGTCTGTGCTCTGCTGATTTCTTTCTCCATGGTGGGAACTAGGAAGTGGACAGAGAGAATATGCTTCAGTGCTGATACAGAAACACAGAACTTCTTTCTCTGAATCTGGGACAGACCGAACGGAAGTTAACTTGATTAGACAGCAGTAGGCTCCCTGAGGAAATTTATCACCAGATCAGATACCAATTCCAATACAATTGACAAAGAACATTGACCATCACAGTAGTAGAATACATTTAGGAATGATGTAATCTATATGTAAACTGTTAGTCACACAAAAGAAAATCTAAACATCTCTCTCGTAGTAGGAAGGGACTCAAATGAGATGACATTTGAACAAGACGTTGTAGAGACAGTAGTTGAATAGCTAAATCAGAAAGATGGATAAGAGTCAGGCTTAAAGAGGTTCATATCAGCTAAGCAAGAAGGCTTAAAACTGCTAGACACAGGATTCAGTTAGGCAAGACCAGACCATAAAATAGGGAGGACAACTAGTAGGGAAAGAGTGAGCATGGAGAAGTAGCCAGGCCACCTAAGATGTTGGCAATGCCCAGAACAGTGGGCAGCCCCTGTCTTTGAGAGATGGAGACTTGGGGAATGTTTCAATCGTCAGCATAATCAAATAGCTCTTATTTTTCATGTCTGCTCCAAGGAAAAGTGCAATCTAACTTTAGAAAAACTCACAGGGATTGTTACAGATTCCAAACAGGCCAGAACAATCATGATCGGTGTGTTTTTATAATGCATCATTGTTTTCATGAATGATATCTATTCCCTGGTCAGTAGTATCATTGTTATTCTCAGTAAAACAGGGTCATTTATTTCACCTGTGAGAATTCCAGTCAGGAACTCATTTATCACCACATCTCAACACCTAGCAGAGAGACCCTGGTGTGTATTCCAAGTTCTTATATTACCACACCCAGAGCAGCACTCAACAAACTCTGCTGTAAAAACTTAGTAGTATTTGGCTCTTATTTTGTAGATCAAGTAGTGTGCCATTTAACTCTGACCTTAAAGGGTAGCTGCAGCCATGGCCATATCTAAATGAGAGAGCAAAACCTTATTCTAATAAATCTTTATTCATAAAAATGGAAAGCACATTGAGTGGGACTGGACATAGACTATCTACTTCTGTTGTAGACAAAGATTTTGTTCTCGGTGAACTTGAAAAGGGGGCAGTTAATCAATAATTCCCTCCGAATACTGGGAAGAAACCCCTTGCAGATGAGTGGGAACAATTTACCTATCCTTAAAGACAAATGTACCCACCCTCTCTAATACGCTCAAGGTAACAGAAGGTCAGAAGCAAGAGAGGTTTGGATGATTTCCATTTATGCTAAAGAAACGATTGAATGCCGTTTGTGAGGCTCTGAATCTCTTGCTCCAACCCTCATACCTGTGGGTTGGCTTACATCCCACACTTCTGAGGCGGAACTTGCTGCACATGTTCTAACTCCACCTTTGGGGGAAGTGAGCAGTGTCTGCACTAAGAAGGAAGAGATTCTAGAAATGGACTGCTCACAGAGTCCAACCCAGTGGGATGTTTAACAAAACCAACCATGTTGCAACATGCCAAGATATTGAGGATGCAAGACTGGCAGGGCCCATATCAACTACATCCAGGGATGCTGCACTTCTCACCAGAGCTAGAGCCACTCCTGAGATCCAAACTTGCACAGATGTTCGAGTTGAAAATAAATTCTTAGTTCCCAACTTAGTTTGAATACAAAACCATTGGTCCCCACTTGAACTTGAACTTCCTGATGGAGGGGACCTTAACACTCACTTTGGTAGAATGGCATTCCTTTCAATAATATTAAATCCAAGGCCCAAGTTAGAAATTATTAAGGATCTCATTCCTGTTGGTTTCTCCAAAAGTATTACCATTTGGTTCCAAGGACACAGCATTTTTCAAGGCAATAGTCATTACAATGCTGAGCACTTAGAACTTGCCACAGGCTGCTTCCCTCTGCTCCACAGTCTCCAGGATGTCCTGGATTTTATAAATGAAAGGATAAGAGCTGAAAATACTGATGCACTCCTGTAGGCTGAGATAGGATGATCAAGTCAGCCTTGGCTAGCTTTGTCTCAAAGGTGCAAAGGGTAGAGGAGGAGAAAAGGAAAAAAAAGGTCAAGGGTGAAAGAAAAAGAAGGGGGGAAAGGAAGGACCTGACTGAATAGCACTCACCCATATGGTGGTTTTACACCAGACCCACCTGGGCACCATGCCTTCTAACTAAGCCCATTACCTCAGGATTAGGGGTGTGTTCAGAGGCATAGAGAAGTCTCAACGTTATTGGGTTCACTTTTTGGGATGTGTGTTGTCTGATCAAAGCTGCAAAGTAAGGTAATGTAGTGATGACGTGGAAAATAAAGCAGCAGTGCAGGTCCAAGCCCCAGACAGTCCTGGAGTTGAAAGCCAGAGAGTTAGAAAGTGTTGTTAAGGTGGACCCAGGGCTATGTTGTACAACAGAGCAACAGCAGCATGTGCTCCCTTCTGCCTCCTGTCAGGAACTGCTGACTGATTGATGGGACATGTCTCTCCTTAATTTCTTCCTTCAATCTGAGCTCACAAATCAGCATGCCCAAATTATATAAACCTTATTACTTAGACCTTCACATCTGGACTCACATGCAAATGAGAGAAGCTTTTTAGGTGTTTGGGACAAGTCAGCTCCATTATTCACATGCTTACTGGAAAGACTTTCACGGTCAAGCATCCTCATAAGAGGGTGGAAGTCACCCATTATAAGTGCTTATCAATAGTAGCTCTTAGCATCCCATTGGAGACTCCTAGGGTATCTTAAGAGAGATACAGCTGCTCTTTCAAACATGCTAAATTCTTGATGAACTTTGCCTCAAGGTTAGGCAAAGGTTAGGATCTACATACATACATACATACATACATACATACATACATACATACATGAATTTTGGGAACCTTCTCCGTATTCATTTTGTAGTAAATAAAAATGAAATCAAGAATGTAGAATATGGAGTGTTAGAACATGCTGTCTTGTTTCTTCTTTACCCGATCCATTCCCAATCAAAAGTCAAAACTAAAAGGCCATCTTTGTTGTTTAATTTGTACCAGTGGCCCTCACCTGAGAAGAACACTGGCCTCTGAGGAAGGAGCCAATAAGAGGACAATTGCCAACATCAGGAGACATTCAGTTGTCATCATGTCCACGTCACATGGGGGGTAAAGGCTAGGGATCCTACACCTTATGCACTGTAAAATGTCTACTCTAGGACTATGATCAGTGCAAACTTATCCAACTCCAAGGACCAGCTACACCAAGGCTAAGAAGCCCTGCCCATGCAGCTCAGAGACAGAACAACTGAGACCACATCCTCAGCACCTGCCCCACTAGTATTCTGATCTTCACGCACAGAGTTTGAAGAGGTCAGACCCTGTGCTGGTTGCAGTTGGGAAAGATATAACTGATAGCCACCCTAAGGCACTGTCCTGAATGCCTAATGTTCTAACGAATAGGGTTTTATCCCAACCTGGTTTAGGGTAGACTCCACAGAGAAAGTGGCACTGGCTTTCTTTGAAAGGCCATGGAGTTTTGTCACCATAAGATAAGATGGGCTGTGTAGGCTCTGTTATTTAACAAGCCTGAAGAGTGTTTTAAATGCTGACTGAGGAGCAGTAAGCTTCCACATGACCAAAAAGTTGATATCAATTATAAAATAAAAGTCATCAGTGATATACCCAGGTAATTTTTCTGTACCCAGGTTAGGGGGGAGACCTCAGGACACAGATACAGGCTATTGAAATTTCAAGAACAGGGAGTGTTCATACCTCTGAAGGTGGAACAGATGAGTTCGTATGTGTAGCTAGAAGCCTCCTTTGGGCCCTGGAGAGATGATACAGTGGATAAAGAGCTTGTTGTACAAGTTGAGGACCCGAGTTTGATTCCAGTACCCACATCAAAAGTCAGACATATGTCACACACTGGTAACACCAGCACCAGTATGGATCCTGGGGCTTCACTGGCCAGTCAGTCCAGCTAAACCAGCTAGCTCCAGTTCAGTGAGAGACCTTGTCTCTAAAGCTAAGGCTGAGAAGTACTAAGGGAATACCAACATCAACCTCCAACTTCCACATCATATATACAAGCAAGCACAATCACACACATGAATGCACACAGAGAGAGATAAGCAAAAATAATGGGGTTTTTTTTGTGAAACCTGCTGTGATTGTAGAAGGAGGCGAAAACTTTACCAGCTGATGTCTCTCAGTCCTGGGGCCTCCGCCTGCTCAATCCTCCTCAATACACAGGCCTTATCTTCACTCCCATTGCTCTGGAAGAGGCTCTGAGCGCTCAGAAGCCTCCTTTAGCATTTACAATGCTGCTTAAGTACCATACTTCTGTGAACACTGAGTGTTCACTGCAACCCAGTGGGGCTTTCTCAAGCTTCGGCAAGCACCACTCTTGGTAGCATTTCCTAAATACTATCTCAGTGTACCACCGGATACCTCAAAAGCCTGGCAAGTTTAATTATCAAAGAACAGAAAAAAATATTTCTTTCCTTTGTATCTGGAAGGATAGGGACTCTGTGACCCTGTCTGTGGATCCTTTCCCTCATAAGAAAGAAAAATCAAGAAGCTGCATATTCTTTCTCATTCTCTCACCCCCTGCTCCCATTTCCTCTCTTTCCAGTCTCTCCCTCCCTTATTTGCTCTGGTCAACCCTTTTTGCCCCTCCAGGCAAGATGACCTGTTCCTGCCCTCCCAGAATACTGGTTCCCAATGTTCCTGGTCCTTAGCCTCTGGCCTTGGCTCTATAGTCTTTCCACTTCCCTTCCTCCCAGCCCATCTGATGCAAACCCCATGCCTCTGGCTCACGTTTTCAAGGCAGACACAGATGTCCATCTCAGATGAGAGATCCAAGCCTGACCAAAGGAGCAAGGTGGATAGACATGGCCTAGAGCCTGAGCCCATCCCTGATGTGGATATGACACACATGCAAAGGCAGCCAGTCTGCAGACATTTACCTGGGTCAGCACAACAGGAAATCCCTGCCAGTGCCTATAGGTGCTGGCCACTGAGATGCATCCCAGGACCTCACACAGCAGGCCCTACCCCAACCACCTGTGGCTCTGAGTATACACATGTCCCCTGGGTCATCCAGTCTAGATTAGGCTCTGGGAGTCATACCTGAAGAATGTGTGGCATTTCATGGGCCAACCCACGCACTACCTTTGGATTCCTTGGAATTCCTAGGACAGTCACTCCAGACAATTTCAGAAGTAAGGGTCTGATGAAAGTTCACAATTGTTCCTTACCAGCATCTTTTCAAAGACATCCCAGACAGATAGGCTTCTAGATTCTCCATGGTCTCCCAGGTAACCATCTGCATCAGCTCATCGGAGCTCTGGAAAGTTTTTCAGGAATAAAGCCACCATTTCCCAAACTTTTATGAGATAAGAACAACATTTTGTTTCTCAGTGTGAAACAAAACATCTTCATTCCGGCCCTTCAGTCTTTAGGATATTGATGATGATTTCTTCATTTTAATACACTTGTTACAACTCATATATGTTCAAACCTACAGCATGAGGGTTTCATACATATTGTGTAATGGTTATAATAACAGAAAGAATCAGCACGTTTGTCAACTATGACAGGCGTAAGAGCCCTGGCACTTTTTAAACTCAAAGTTTGGGCCCTTGATCATCTTCTCTGTTCCCCCTGTTCCTCAGCAACCACAGATCCATAAAAGCCTGGCATGAGTAGAGCCCACAAACGTCAGAGTGTGCTCTCTCCAAGCCTGTGAAGTAGCAGAATGAGGTGGGAGTCTGGGCAGTGGCCAGTGACAGTGGCCCAGGTCACAGCTGCTCATTTACTACAATTGTCCCCAGGCTCTACCTTCTCATGGTGTATGCAGCTCTGGGCTCCTCCGTCATTCTTGGCTCCTCCTTGACTCAGCACTGTTCTTCCAGCCTTGGGGTTTATTTAAAAATAACTATGTGGCTCAAATGTCTCCCCTCTACTCCCTTACCTCTCAATATGTTTAAGATTTCAGACCCAGAAACTCCCAGATACTTTCGCTCCATCCTGCCCCAGGGTCATTTATTCTTCTTCCTCTATAACAGTGCTTCTCAACCTCTGAGTCTCAACTCCCTTGGAGGTCACCTAAGACCACCAGAGAACACTGATATTTACACTACTAGTCATAACAGTAGCAAAATTACAGTCGTGAAGTAACAAAAGTAAATTTATGGTTGGGAGTCACCAGAACACGAGGACCCGAATTAAATAGCATTAGGAAGGTTGAGAACCACTGATCTATAACACCCTTCTCCTTCACCTCTACAACTCCATGCCTGTAGCCCAAGTCCAGGACAGCTACCTCCTCATCCCCTCACATACACCCTCGCCTACCCTTTATGTTCCCTGGGTATTGTCTCCTCTCTCTAGTACATCTCTGTTAGAATAGGGTCACCATCCCCCTCCCTTATATGGCATGACCCTAAAATATATTTCCATATCTCCATGTACGTCTTTCACTTCAGCTTCATTGCCACACCTGCTTACATGGTCACCAGGATCCTCACATCCCCAGCCAGGGAGCCACCCCCTCTCTCTATCCATGGGCCTGAGGTACAAGTCAGTAGCACACTCTTACCATTCTTCTCCTTTAAAACCTCATCGTCTACTTTATTCCTAGGACACTAAGCATACAGTATGCTGTGCTGCCGTCTTTTCATATTAAGGTCCTAAAGGATGGGGACTTCACTCTGATTCAACTCCAGCTCCCTAAACACAGTGGGAATAAAATCATGTGGACAATGGGTGTTGCCCCACTCGTTCTACACAGCACTCCTGGCAAGATACCGAGTCACCATGTCTCGAGAGTGCATGTAGCCCTGAGCTCACTCCTGGGAAGAAATTTGTACAATAAAAAGAATGGTTGCTTGACCTTTTCCAGAGACAATCTCTACAAGTGTTTCTGGTTTCCTAACTTGCTAGAAGACAGGTGAAACCTGATGTAACCTACAGTAGCTCTTAGAAGAGTATGTGTTTGGGGACACCATGTCCTTAGTGTGTTGTGAAGACAATTGTACTAGCATTCATTAAAAATCACATCACTATTTTACCTTTAACTGCTTCCCATCAAACTACACAAAGAAATGTTTCTCCTCCCTCCCACCACCACCCACAGGGCCAGGTCAGGTAGAGTGTACAGAGCACACATGGCTCTGAGCCTCACTGAAGATGCTTCCACATCTGCCGGGCCACCTTGTGATCCATCCAGGAGAACAGCTGCCTTGGTCTCCCTTATCTATGCTGTAATTTTCACCAAAGCCTGTCAAAATAAAGTAATAAGCCTAACAGCTGTTGGTGAGGATATGGAGAAAGGAAGACCTTTGTGCACTGCTATTGGGAATGTGACAGGTATGGAATTCTGGCGAACACTATGGGCTACCACCGTGTGATCAGCAATCCAATCACTGGGTACATAGCCATGAAAATCAAAGCAGTGTGCTGAAGAAGAACCAGCACTGTCAATGTTTATGGTAGCACTTTTCACAGAAGCTAGGGTATGGGCTCACCCCTCACATAGTCTGTCCACCAGCATGGCAATAAAGAAGCTATAATGTATATACCCAATAGAATGTTCTTCATCCTCAACAAGAAGTAACCTAAAAGATATGATGTTCGGTGAAATACACCAAATGCCAGAAGACAGCTATCACACATCCACACTCATATGTGAACCCTAACAGTATACCAGAGTTGTTGTTACCAGAAGCTGTAAAGGGAGAAGAGAGATACTGGATAGTAGACAACAAAGCACAGGAGGGCTAACTCAACGGCACAGTGAGGTGACCAGAGTTCACAACAGCCTATTACATGTGTTATGAAGAATACAACTAGGCATGTATAGTATAAACATAAAGAATTATAAACACACAAGGAAAGTGAGGTGCTAATTACTGCTGTCTGATCATCATGTTAATGTACATGCCTGGAATTACCACACAATGCAATATTCAGGTACAATTATTTCTTATCAACTTAAAAATGACAGATTATAAACACAAATAAATAAACAATATAAATTAAGCAACAGAATCTGTGGGGTCATATTCAAGCAGTAGCAGCAGCAACAAATATTTGAGGAACAGAATGTCCTTTCATAAACACTGAATTTAAACATCACCATGAGAGTCCACAGTCAGCACTGTTTTCTGTACACATAATGAGAAAACTAAGGCAAGGATAGCAAGATACACCTGGAATCTTGGTCCTTGGGAGCCTGAGGCAGGAGGATTGCAAGTTCAAGGCCTGCCTGAGCAACATAATATGGCCCTGTCTTGACTAAACAGAAGAAAAAATAATGAGAAAGACAAGGCTTACAGAAATAGGAAAACCTTACCTAAGGTCACTCAGGGTCATCCAAGGTCATCCTGGGAGCAGATGGAACAAATTAGGACCCTGCTGAGTCTAGTTTAAGTCTTGCTCCTGATGAACTTCTTATAACTATCAAGGACAACAAAAGAGATCGAGTTACACTTCCACCCTAGTGAGCCCCATGGGTAGACCTGGATGCATCTATGCACAAAGCACAGATATGTCAAGACGCATACCCCGAATCAAAGGTTTCTTCTTCCCAGAGAGAACAGCATGCACAAACATGGCTACTTTCTAACTCTAGACTTATAGCCACCCAAAGAACAACCGTGATGGAGGTGGAGAAGGCCAGGGTTTCTGACAGAAGGTACTCCAGGCCACCCTTCAAGATGACTTGAAAGAAGCTGACTTAGTATTCTGGTGGCCTCACACCCTGCCACGTAACACCCAGAACTCATTCTACGTGAATGAATGTGACGTTGTCTCTAACCCAAAGTTTCAATAGACAAAGCTAGAAATAACTACGTCCACTCCATCTTGGAGTTCCAAACCCTGAGGTCATGGTAGAGCAGAGGTCACAGCAGCTTTTATGACTTTGTCCTAAGGGTTAAGCAACTTCCAAGAGATAATAACTGTTTTTGATGAAGCCCTTCAGGAACAAATAGAGAGATATGTAGTTGCTATAAAGAGTCCTGTTATTTTCAAAGCAAATGTCTCTTGTAAAGGAAATAGCTACATGAGAGTATCTAGCTGAACTCAACTGGGTAACTCTGAGTTCATAAAGAGAGCTATGGTCATGTTGCAGGTGAGTCACTTGTTGGAAGTAGGAAGCTTGCTCTTAAGATCTGAACATCTGTCTCTTCATTGCTGCTTGAGGTAATAGTTCTCCTGGTATTGTTCCTTGTAGTTCTACAATTAACCCTTAGTCATACCATTTTTTTCTTACATAAGACTTATCCAGATTGTACATAAAGCGTGTGTGCATATGCAAGGCCTTTGATCTGGAGCCGCCATCCACACAGGACTAATGCCGTAGGGTTGTGAAATTCCAAGGAGGCCTGAAATTCTCTGTGATGTTGGAGACAGAAAAATCATTATGTTTTGCTGTGTTATTCCAAGTGGCAGTGCTTTCAATTTAATTAATGGTGGTAAATGACTCAGTTGAGTGATTCTTTTAAGGATGACTGTTAGATTAAGACAAATAGATCTATTCCTAGACCTGTTAAGTACAATATATAAATGGCCTGAACATTTGATCAAATTGTATGGTTAATCCTCTAATTGCCCATTGAGAGACTGTTGCAGAAGTAATTATCATACCTGGTCCTATTCATATGCATTGCTAATCCCTTTAAAAATCTTTAGATGCTTTTTGGATTTACTGTATTCTGAGGCTGAAGTATTCATAGGTTTGATAGACATTTACAGCAAAATACCACCTGGAACACATATAGATTTGTTTTCCATGTGTTTTCTGCATTGAATATGTCTTCAAAGTGTTTGCCTGAATTATCCACCTCTGTCAGTGAGCCCTGTGCTAGGTTGAAAGGTGACCACTGGAGCAAAGTAGACAGCCTGGGAAGAGGCCATATTCTTGAACCTGAGTCTAGTTAACTCTTGTCTCCCTCAGTCACCACAGAAGACATCACACAAGGGAACTAACTTTTATGCTTCCATATGCCCTGAGCTTCTTCACACAGGACTGGGTGCTAGTGTTTCAGAGATGTTAGTTAGCAAGGCCTGTGGCTGCCCTCAAAGAACCAGAAGACAAGTGTGATGTGAAGAAGGTTGTGTTGCTCTTAACCCAAGAGATCCAGAAAGGGAGCATGGTTAGGAGTATGGGAAGGCTTCATGGGAAAGGAGAAGCCTGGATGTGGGGACAGAAGAATCTAAGCAACAATAGCAATGTGCACTTAGTCAGGGATCGTCTGGAACACGGTTTCAACATTCATTTCCCAATGTCATAACAAAAGGCTTGAGCCTGAGTACTCTACAAAAGCAGAGAGTTACTTAGACCAGGGCTCTGGAATCACAAATGCTCAAGACTGGGAGACATATCTGGTGATGGCCTTATGCTGTCATGACAGGCACCGAAGATGGCAGGTTGTGTGTGAGGATAGAAAGCGAGTTCTATACAAGAGAGGAGCAAACAAAGGTGGCGACTTGCTTTTTAGCAATGCATTCATGCGAGATCTATTCTACCCTGAAGAGACAGACATTAATTTCTCTTAAAGGACCTACCACCCAATATCACTCCATTGGCAGCTGCATTTCTATGGGTTTGAATGGAGTGGTCTTCATGCAGATCACACCAGACCACTTTCCAAAGACTCTCCAAGATGCCTCAGGGACAAGCGATAATGGGGCCACCTGTGGTGACTCCAAACTAGACCATGAGGACTCCTGACCAGGTGACCACAGAGGCTTTCCTCTACAGTGTTCTCCCTCAGCATGGGGAAGGGGTGCACATGAAGAAGCAGAGGTCTGAAGACAGGGTGGATATTTGAGACTTGTTTGTCAGCCACACTCTCATCTTCTTTTCTGTTTAGGGGGCATTTGACTTTGCAAGTTCTGATGAAGGCCCGGATTGTCCATTTGGTGAATTTAATCCTCGTCCCCAATGTATCAATGATATAGGAGGGGATTTGGAACAGTCAGACCTATTCTGGTTGTGACTCAGTAGTTTCCATGCAGAGATAGTGCCTAGTACCCAATTGTCTACAGAAGGATCACTCATCCAGTCTAGCAGAGATGACATTCATCCTTGATGACGGAACTATAGGTACAAGCCGTGTTCACATGGCCTTGTCTTCAGCCAGAATGCTGATCCAGCTCTGTAGCCCCCTCCAGCCCTCATGGAGAGCCTGTTCTCTACCTTTTACTTTTGAAACCATGAGTTTTCTTCTAGAATCAGTCTGACATGTTTCTGTCGTAGCTGAAAACTTACTAGAGATATGGCAGGTGGGCAGAAGGAATAGCTCAGCAGCCTGAGACTCTGCTGGGCTTGAGCTATTCACACACACACACACACACACACACACACACACACACACACACACACTTCTTCTGCAAACCTACTTGGGAACCTGAGACCCTTAACTTCATGCACTGTATTAGCAAATTCCTCTCCAAACAATGCACCCACCAACCTAGGACCTCTGCAGACATCAAGCTACATGCACACCCTCCTCTGAACAATGGAGTAAGTTTCTTTTCCTGTTAACAATCCTCAAACTTAGACTGTTTATATTCAGTCATTCTCCACCTACACCCAAATTGTGCCTTCTAGGAGAATTGTGAGGGAAGGTATGCTAGTTTTCATCGTATGCCTACAAATAATTGGGCATGCAAGTAACTAAAATTAGATATATTATCAGAACGGCATGTACAATAGAAAATATCATAGTCTGTCAATCAAAATAAAAACAACCAAAACTACCCTTTAATAACCAAACTTCTTCCCTTAAACCCCATAAAACAAAGTTCCAAACAGTGATCAGGAGCCCTTGAATCCCCTGACTTATGTGAGCAGGGGTTCTTAACAGTGTCTGCTTACTACCCTTTACTCACTTAACTTTGAATAGTTTTCTTGCTACTCTGAAATCTATGTGCTCTACTAGTGCATTCTTGAATAAGATGCCAAGAACCGGGAAATACTGGACCCTGCCTCGGTAACAGAAGGGAAAAGGAACAAGTATAGCACTATAGCTATGCTTCCCCAGGAAGCTACAGGTAGGGGAAGCACCATACTTTCATCCAGTCAAGCAATTTACAGGGAGGAGGAGCTCAGAATCCAAATCCTCTCTTGCTTCCCTATGTGCTGGAAGAACCAGGTTTCAGAAAAGGAGTTAAGAGAGCAACTTGTGTCCTGGAGGGTTGGCGTAGGATGTGCAGGCTCCAGTGCTTGGGGCCCACCCTGCAAGTGTGAGCTCTCCCTATGCCAGGTCCCATTAATTCAGATTCATGTCAGAGCTAGTGCCTTAGTATTGAGCCCTGAAGCTCCTTCTCCATTCCCTCTTTCCCCGGCACTGCAAGTTGCTCCTGTTTCAGAGTCTTTAGGTAACCTTCTCAGGGAACAGAGGCTGCAAATATCATGAAACATAGAAAAACCAAAACTTAGGTCAAGGCCAAGAGAGTATCAACAAGGCAAGCAGGGGGGAGCAGGCTGTCAAAGATGGATGAGGCCTCTGAGTGAGGATGAAAGCCAGCCTGTGTGAGGAAGAGTGCTGGTTAGTGATCAGGGGCAAAGATTATCCTTTTCCAGGTGAAAGACACCAATCCAGAGGCAAACTAGGGTCTGGTTGGTTCCTATGCACTCGCTAAAGTTTGCACTAATTGCAGACTCTTGGGAGAGTTAGTGTCTCTAGGACAATTATCCTAGGCACAGTAGCAATTAGGCATCATAGCATGTGTCATGCGAGACTTGTTTTATTTCATCATGTAACTGAGCCTGTTCTTCTTTGTTCAGCCACCTCTTGTTCTGTTAATGCACTTGTGTGTCAACAACTTTGAACCAAGAGGTAACGTTAGCTCAGCACAATGAGCCCTGTGATAGGTATTTCCTCAGAGACACTGTCTACACACACACACACACACGCACACACACACATACACACACACATACATACACATACACACACACATGCACACACACATACATACACACACATAGACACACACACATACACACACATAAACACACACATACACACACATACACACACATACACACACATACACACACACATACACACACATACACACACATACACACACATACACACACATACACACACATACACACACACATACACACACACATACACACACATACACATAGACACACACACGCACATACACACATACACACACACAAACACACACATACACACACACAAACACACACACATACACACACATACACACACACACACACACACACACACACACACACACACACACACACACCTGCCTAGTTCTATCTCCTCCTTTACCCACTGGACTACTTTAGAGAATGAAAATACATATAATGAATAGAACATAAGAGTAAATTAGGAAAAAGATTCAGATCTGTCAAAACCTTAATATTATGTAACACAAAATGGATAGATACTGGGGAAAGTTAAATTAGGAATTATGCAAGAGAAAAGTATAGTCTGAATTAAAGACCCCTTACCTTATGACATTAAAAACTGCCTACAAACTTACATTCCAACTAAAAGAATAACAGGAATAGAGGTATGTGGAGAAATATAAAGGCCTTCGGAGTGAATTCCCAAGTGCCACAGGCACTGACCAAGCCGTCTGTACCATGGAGCTGATGAGTGGTAGGTACCCAGCTATTCCACATCCCAGCTCAGATAACCACTTGACTTTCACAAGTTCCTACATGCGAGTGCATGGCTGTTCTCCCTAATGTACAGGGAACACGTTCCAAAGATTCCATGGATATCTTAATCTTTGAATAAAAGCAGACCCTACAGATACTACATTCCTTCCTATGCATGCAAAACTATAATCAAGTTTAATTTATAATTTTGATGCTATTAAGAGAAATAGCTACAACTAAATTAAAATGAAATAATTGCAATATACATGACAAAGGTTCCATGACCATGGTGTCTCAGAAGACCTTCCTCCTGCCATTCTGTATTGGGCTCCTTGTGGTTGACATGATTCTTATATGGTAAGATGGAGAGAAGCATACAGCTTTAGACTGTCAGCCTCCGAGTATGTGATACTTACCAGCTAGTCATGTCTAGAACCTTCTCCTAAGTTGATCACAGATAACTAAAACCGCAGAACATGAGAGTATTAAGGTACAACCTTGTGCTATGACTGGGCCGAGGGAGCCAGGGGGCAATGGGACTAAGGCTGTGAACCAGCTGTGGACAGAGAGTCTTAGGAGGTGTGGAAGAGGCACTGCCACAGTCATGTTTTTAACTCACAGCCAAGACCTTTAAGAGCCACTATATTGCCCCCACAAGAAACCAAGAGGAAAAAGGAAGCAGTGAGCCCCATTACTAACACTGTGCTGGGCCTCATCATTAACCTCTGTTTAGTATCTTCAGTGAAACATCACTACAGACATCACAGTGTGAACCTCATCCTACCACAAAGTCCTGACAGTACCCACACAAGCTGTAAGAGTTGCCCCAGCCCACGCTAGCACACAGCAGTACCGAGTGGACGATCTCATGTCTTTGCTAAGGAAGTTAATGGGTTTAGGAGCCTGAAATCCTGAGCTGAATTGTCAGCTCTGATCACACTCTAACCAAGTGACCTCTGGGCAAGTTACTCCGCCTCAATTTAGTCACCCCTAAATGAGGGTGACCCAGCATGCTAACCCCATGCAGTTGTTGTGGACTATGTATGACATGACACATGATGAGTGAGTGGGAGCCTCTGCCCCTGCTCTTTGACAGACTCAGGCAAGCAGCTCTTTTCTTCAGGCCTCCCTTGTCTTTTCAAATGAAGACAACCCCCACCTCCCAAACAACTGCTACCATGCTCTTCTAAGATGATGCTGTGAAGACATTACATGGCTGGCCTACAGGCTGGACGTTTATCTTCCCAATGACAGGGCCTATAATGAAAGCAAATGGGTTTTTAAAAGTCTTATTTTTTTGCTTATAATTATCCCCTTGAAATAATACAACATTGTTGTAACCATGAGATCTGATAGAGAATTGTTATTTTGAGTTAATGAACTTGAAGACTGATAAAGGAGATTTCTCATCCCACACACATACATAGAAATGGCAGGTATGAAAAATAAAGTGCATGTTAGTTAGGCCGGCATGGCTATTCCACATGAATACTTACTTCAAAAATACCATCATCGTACTAATAACTCTCCTTTACGTTGTGACAGCCTGCTGACAGTTTCATTGCAACATAACTAAAGCCCTGAACTACAGTCAGCCAGTTAAGTACAAGCATGTTCCTTGTCCACTGAAACTATGCCTAACTGTGTTTGTTGTCTTAATAGGCTAAACTTAGAGTGACTTGTTACTGAGCAATAAGCAGGTAACTAATACATTGCCTGATACACACATATGAATACACACACACACACACACACACACACACACACACACATTGAAAATTCCTTGGAATATTATTCCAACCAGAGAAACACAATATATTCTGGAGTTCTGTAGGTTTTCCCCAAAGTTATCCTGACAGAGGCTCTATCCTGCCATGATGCCCTTTAGTCCCTCAGCCAAGAGTCTTCAGGCCCTGGTACCCGAGATGCACTTCTCTCACATAAAAGACCATTGCGTGCTAAAATATATTCTAGACAGAAAAAAATCGTATGTGTGTGTGTGTGTGTGTGTGTGTGTGTAAGAAAAATATCAGAGACTATTTGCCCTTACTAGAGATAAAATGTCTTTGAGCACATACTATAGACCAGAAGAAGGACTATTCACATTTTATGACCCACGTGCTGTACACGGGACCCAGTGTAAGTTAATGACACAATACTGCTTGATGCACTGTCTGCTAAGGAGATGTTTCTGAAGCATTTGAAATACTGATTATTATTCAAAAGGAAACAACAAAAAATGGATTGTGAGCATGTTTACTCTGATGCCTTTAAGTGTCTGGGAGATTTCATAAGTAAAGATAACAGCCAGTCAGCATTTACATGGTTCAGAGTGTATATGACCATTCATAAACGACTAAAGAGATTATTCCAAGGATCTGCCATGACAGATCGAGCTCTATAGCCATCATTTGGTTAATCCCCAAATTCCCTGCCGTCATTATGAGATGAAACACCCTTGACCAACAAAATGATTTGTTTGCTTGTGTAAAATGATTCATAAAATAAAACTTTATTTCTGACGGGCTATAAAAAAAAATCCCATAACTGAATGATCCTATGGTAAGATGAGACGCTGCAGGTACTAACAGTGTTGGCTCTTAACCATGAGCACTGGAGCTGAGTACAGAAAGGGAAGGCACGAGCTACAAGTGATCCAGCTTGGGGCAGGGGGTCTGCAATGCAGTGACTAAATGGCTTTAAAGCCAATTAGTCATGTGGTATCCTAGGCTTCATTCTAATACGTAATGAACATCTTCATCACGATGTGATTTGGAAAGGAGGAGGGCTGCCTACTGTACCTTGGACTTAAAAACGACTCTTCTAACCTCTGTGGGCATTCCATGCAAATGGTCCACAGACATGCATGGAGGCAAAACACCCACAATATAGAAATAAATATTTCTAAAAGGTATATGGTTGATTGATTGACAGGTGATGGGCAGGGATTGTGAGGTGCAAACCCCCCCCCCACCTGCCCTGGGAGTCTGGATGATAAAGTGGTAGCCCTTCATGTGGAACTGATTCCATTTTTAATATTTTACAATTTTCATAACAATGTACTGAAAAGTCAAACTTCTCTCAGACTAGACATTCCTAACAGCTTCAAACTTCAAACAATATTAAGTTCTTCCTTCACCTACACTCAGCATTTTTTTAGGGTCATAAACAACAATAGTCAGGAACCACTCCCTCTCCCTATACACACACACCTATGCACCCATGTCTTGAGGATGACCCAGCAAGGCATCTGAGAATTCTCACAGGGACAGATCACATGTATGCTTGCTCAAATGCAGAGTCTCCAAAAACATCTGAGTCCACCACTTATTGAAAGGAAGGCAAAGACAAACACACAGGAATTTCTGAATTTGAATTGGCCAATTCTGAATTTTAAAATACACCAATTTTCATTAAGATAAATTGTAAAAATTAAAACAACCTTCGAACTTTAAGGTTTAATAAATATAAGCTGATGAAAATTTTAGCAATGATTTCAGGACTGTTCCGTGAGCTAGCCCAACAAATAAAACAGAGGCAGAAAAGAAATGATTTGTTTTTGTTTTTTGCAAAGTACATGTGATGGCGAAAAAGAAGCGAGCTGAACCCAGCCAAAGCTACAAAGGGGCTGAGAGGCAGCTGAAAGGCAAAATACTAGCTTAGCACTTAGGAAGCCTTCTATTCTACCTCTAGAACTGTAAAAATAAAATGTAATTGTTTAATTATGGTAAAAGCCTGGGAGACCTGACATGCTGCCCCGTGAGCAGCAGCTGTTGCACGCTCTGCAGGAGAGCCAACGTCAGTAAGGGTGGGCCGTGGAGTGGAGTGGATTTAGGTGCAGTGATGAGGGCCGAGCGAGTTATGCAACCCTGCAGTTTTAGGGGCTTAGCGAACTTTGGTGTTTTCACGTGTCTCTCCCAACAGTGTCCTGTGATAAACAGGCATTACGTGATCCCTATGTGACAGGAGGACCTGAGATCACCAGCAGTGGAGAGCTGCAGGGCAAGACTAGAGCTTTTCCAGGCTAGAGGCAAGAATTGCAAACACACAGCACACTGATCCAGAAGATGGACGCAGCTGTGCTGTGGACTGGGAAGCTCCTTCTAAGTTAAAAGCATTGTCTTTGCTCACCAGCACAGTCCACGGCATTTTTTTGAGGCTTCACAATTCCCAAGAGCCATGGTCACTGCCACTGCCTGCACGGACAGAGAGTCAGAATTTACAGTAGAGGGTGTGCTGATTGCCCCTGGCTCTTGTACCACCGTGCAGCTGAGAAACCATGATACCAGGCCAGGTGGAGGGGCTTGCTTTATTCACAGACCAGAAAGTCAATTCCCCTGGGTCCCATAGCAACAGGTAATATAGGGCTAGGAAAGTGTGGTATCTTAAATGAGGAAAACAAAAACAGTGGTCCAGAGGCCAGATCTGAACACTGGACTTGCAAGGGATTCAAACCTCAAACTCTGTGTTATATGTAGCCCTGTGAATGGACCTCCCCATCTGAAAAAAAAATGGCAAATTGTCCCCCAGCCTTGTAACTTCATATTCTTGCCTTTAAAGAGATCTTTCTTGTCTGGGGTATAGTTTAATTGCCTAGCATGTTCAAAAGCCTGGATAGAGACCCAACCATCGAAACACAAATTCCAGAAGCATCTCAGACACTTGGGCATCTGATCATTCTCTACACTCCATAAATGACAGCTGCTCTGGTCTCCAGCCTATGTAGGGCTTGCTCTGGTCTCCTGATGTAGGTCTTGTCCCTCAGAGCTCCACCCTGAGTGGTTCTGTCAGAAGTTAACTGCACAATTACAAAGCTCTGTGCAGACTGCCTAGATTTGTGGGGACCGACAGTAAGGTGTGGAGCTGAATGATTTGATGGCCCGTAGGAATGACAGCTCTGTTGCTTAATGAGCTTAACCAACCTCTCACCTCCAGGAGCATCATCACTTTATCACTTATCTCCATTCCATAGAGCAGGAAACCGAGGGACAGGTAAAGTAGTTCACCTAAGGTCAGACTGCAAATGTGGAACAAAGCCAGATTCTTGCCCTGAACATCGATATTTTGCTACCTCCCCAAATGCTGAAAAAGTTAGCAGGTGATAGATACAGTAAGAATAGACTCAGCCCTCCACATCCATAGGGATCAACCACACCCAAGGCTCCCACAAACCCCAGATCAAAACCACTGAATAGAAGAAAACGCCCCTGCCCCACGCATGCGCAGTCTTCTCTGCGCTTTAATTCAGTTCGAGTAAAGTGCCATTCCTTTATTTTTCACTGGTCCGGAGATGAGTGAGAAGCAAGATGAGAAGTAAACTGTGTGAGTTTCCCAAACTATGTCATTTTCTAGAAGAAACATAAGCATCTCGGGTTCGGTGTCCACGGGAGTCCTAGAACCACTTCCCCTCCCTACACAAGGACACACAGCGAGCATCCTTAAGACCTGAGCAGAATCTACCAGAGTTCCCAGTAACTCAGCCTACCAAGGCTAGAAGTGTAGGTACCAGAGTCCCCTGAATTCCATCCAATTCCCTCTGTTCTCAGTGCCTCCAGGATGCCCTTTCATGTATAAGGCAGCAGCCAGGACTCCATTTTGAAAACAAGTCTGTACGGTGAAGTTTGTTACATCCAAACCACAGTTCAGTTACTTATCTGGAAGAACTGAAGCCCAGTGTCAGCAGAAAAAGGCTGTATGATGTTCGTTGTTTATGACTGAACATGACTGTAGAGTAATGGTATGATGTGGGCATCAGTATCAACTCCTTTATAACACGCCAGAGAAATGAAGGCTCAGAGCGATCAAGAAGCTTGAACAGGTAAGGTCACTCAGCCAAGTGGAAGAGCTGGGGTCTGAATCCAAGAGTCCACCCCAAAGCTGGCATACCATGTTTCCCTCTGTTCTCTCTATGCCTGGACTAGAATCAGGGACAGTAGGATTGGTGGCAGTACCAAGAGAACCCAGGCTCCTTGTTCTGAGCCTCTTGTAGGAAGTAGCAAACTCTTGGCTTTGTACCAGAAAGGTGAGCTGAGGGTAAGAGGGAATTGTTTGTGTAGATTCGGCTCTAGGACAGCTTTAGCCAGGCCTCCAGCTGACACATGGGTGAAGAAGGTCAAAACAATAACAAACATCCTCGGTCTGAGATCACAGGAATTGCTTAATTACAGGCTGCATTGTTATTACAGTGTTAGGTCTGCTCTCCTGTCCACCAGCTCCCGATGCCTCCCTGGGTGTGGCCTGCAGAAACTTGCGGTTTGCCAAAGGGTTTCCACGTACAATCAGGTTCTCTGGCCTTAATAGTGGGGTGACCTGGCAGAGAGCTGCCACAAAAGCTGTGGCCAGTAATCTGGAGCTGGACAGAGAAGCCCAGGTTGGACTACAGAGGGGCCTTGGGCAACACTCACACCCTTCCCTGACCAAATGCTATACTCTCTTGTTTTCTTTCTAAACAAAAATCATTACTTTTGCCTCGCATGGTTGCACAACAAGGAAAGAGGAACTGTTTCTCTTCCTTATCGTTTGCTGTTTACATAGTGCAGGGAGGTAGCGTCTGGATAGAATCTGTGGGAAATCCCGTGCTGAACTGGAAATTCTGGCTTCTTAAGTAATCTGTTGGTGAAATTTTGAGGATGAATAAATCATCTTTTCATTGGCTGTCAGTAGAATGCTCGCTATTGATGAGATGTGGGGTTTTGTTTTCAACCCTCTATTAAAGAAGTAAGGTTATGATAATTTTTCTTTCTTTTTTTTCCAGTCCTGGACATTGAGGCCAGCACTTTCTTAATACTGACAGCTCTCGAATGCTTCACTCTTTCTTTAAAAGGGGAACAAGAATACCCTTGGGAGGGAATAGGGGGCAAAGTTTAGAACAGAGGCTGAAGGAACACCCATTCAGAGCCTGCCCCACATGTGGCCCATACATATACAGCCACCAAAGTAGATAAGATGGATGAAACAAAGAAGTGCAGGCCGACAGGAACCAGATGTAGATCTCTCCTGAGAGACACAGCCAGAATACGGCAAATACATAGGTGAATGCCAGCAGCAAACCACTGAACTGAGAACGGGATCCCCGTTGAAGGAATCAGAGAAAGGACTGGAAGAGCTTGAAGGGACTTGAGACCCCATATGAACAACAATGCCAACCAACCAGAGCTTCCAGGAACTAAGCCACTACCTAAAGACTATACATGGACTGACCCTGGACTCTGACCTCATAGGTAGCAATGAATAGCCTAGTAAGAGCACCAGTGGAAGGGGAAGCCCTGGGTCCTGCTAAGACTGAACCCCCAGTGAACGTGATTGTTGGGGGGAGGGTGGTACTGGGAGGAGGATGGGGAGGGAAACATCCATAGAGAAGGGGAGGGGGAGGGGTTATGGGGGATGTTGGCCTGGAAACGGGGTAAGGGAATAACAATCAAAATGTAAATAAGAAATACCTAAGTTAATAAAGATGGAGAAAAAAAAGGAGTTCTCTGTTTTAATTGACAGATTAAGTTATATAACATTTTTTTAAAAAATACTGTAGCTCTCCGCACCCTTAATCTGTACTCCCAGGCATTGTCTTGTTTATAAAATAATGTATTAATAGAAAACGAAATGCAAAACTTTAAATAAAAAGACACCAGAGGAGTTAGGTGACTTCCAGCAAAGATGTCACTTGGGTTAGTTGGAGGGAAGGAGGCGGGTAGCCTTAAATATAAAACTGATTCCCTTTTGGTCTTCTCTCTTTTTAGACAGTGTCTCACTCTAAAGCCTAGGCAGGCCTCTAAGTTACAGTGATTCTCAGGCCTCAGCCTCCTAGGTGAGCCTCCCATATTCAAGTTGGTACTGAAGTTTTAAACATACATGTTCTTGAATGTACACCAATGGTAGAAAGAAAACAATCTTTAATACTTGCTTGCACCAGAGGATGAAACATCAGGGAGGGGCAGAAAGGAGCTGTCACTGAAATAATGGAAACATCTTCAGATGAGAATCACGCTACTGATATACCATAGCATCCCACTACTAAAGAGTCCGCCAGTGGCTGGATGTGTCATTAAGGGTACTGAAACTGCCTAAGTTTTAAAGGGCACTTTGAAATCTGTTTGCTCTTTATTGTGTGTGCTTCATGTGAAGTGCTATTTTTCTTCTTTTAATTACAATTTTCTTCATAAACTATATTCTGATCACAGTTTTCCTCCTCAACTCCTCCCAGATCCTCCCTGCCCACGCAACTCCACTCTTTCTTTCCCTTTAGAAAACAAACAGGCAAACAGCAACAACAAAATCTTCTACTGATAATCTGCTTGCCAAGTAAGGTGCACAATTTTGAAATAGTAAACCTACAATCTCCTAGAGACAGGATGCTATGAAGAATCGCATGCACACGTACACACATGGGTGGACACGGCTAGTTCTCCATTTCCCTCACCCTCTCCAAGGACAGCTTTGACTTTGAAGTATTCAGACCCGTGTTTCCCACCTGCAGAACAGGCAGAACCACTTGTCTCCACAGCTATTCAGAAAGAAGACTCTGTTGTCCTCCCTATTTTTGTCGTGGTTGGCTTACTTTTTGCTGGCCCGCAGTGTCATGGCTGAGAATATCTAGTGTGGATACACATGTCATGTTTCGTTTTGGATCACTCATCCAACAGGTCATTTTCTGCTTTGGCAAATCACTAAGATAACCCAGTGCTCTAGGCAGGGGAATTCTGGGTCTTAATCCTTGCCTGAACCTCTCACATTCATTTCAGCATTCCAACAGATCTCTCAAGAACTCTTTAAGGCCACCAGAAAAAAATTACACACAAAACAAATGACCATTCCAGGCAGCAGGCGGCAGATGCCATGATCCAATCACACCGTTCTTTCCTGATATTGGAGCTGTAACATCTCACACGTGCTTCTTTATGTTAATGGGTTTCTGCCAGCCTTAAGATGCCTCTGCCCACCTCTTGCCTCACATGTAATCTGTTCAACAATATTCCTGACCCAGCTCTCCCTCCAGTTCTTATTTCTCGTTCTCTTGAATGCTCACCAACTGTTGACAGGAAAAACATCATCTGTATTTGTTTGTATTGGAGGATTAGCCATAAAGAGAAAGAAGAAACCATGATTTGAATCATGTAAATAGCTGTATTACATTTGAGTGTGCTGGAGAATTCTTTTACTAAAAATTAAGCTAAATTGTCTCTCTAGTTCTTCTCCATTTAGTGCCCTACTTAGCAGCCAGACTGTCACAGCAAAAGTGGGAATGGAGCTGGTGGAAGGCTTGAAGGCCAGTCAGATAAGTTGTTAACCACACATCACATCTACAGTCAAAGATTGACCATACTTTGTGGACTGAATGGTGTCCAGTCCCTAAGACTCTTTGAAGCCCCAGATCTCAGTACCACAGAATGTGACGGTGTTCAAAGATAGAATCCTTACCAAGGCAATTCATGCTAAATGAGGTGAATCAAGACAATCTGATCCAATGTGACTGGTGTCCTCATAAGAGTTCCCTAGGACATACGGACCATGCAAGAAACTATCTCAGGATGCTGTCTGAAAGTACAAGACGAAGGTCTCAGGGAAAAAAACTGGACCCAGACATGACTGACTTTGGATTTTAGCCTCTGGAACAGTGAGGGGGGAATAAATGTCTATGGTAGGCCTAGCTAATTAACCACTTCGCCAGTAACTGTCTCGGCGAGCATTTGAAGTGAGGAATGGGAGTGGGGGAAAGTTAGAATGATAGCTCAGAAGTTAAGAACACTGGCCGCTGATTCAGAGGACCTGGGTTCAATTCCCAATACCCCATGGCAGCTAACAACTGTCTGTAACTCTGATACACTCTGCAGAGACCAAGCATGTATGTGGTGCACAGACATGCATGCAGGCAAAATGTATACACACATAAAAGTAAATTAATTTCTTAAAATGAAGTAAGGAATGGGAGGATGTTTGGAAGGATCCAGAGAGCTGCATCCCTCGTGGGTCATCCCTGCTCACATCAGTGCTCATTTTCCCAACACCCAAAGGAGCCTTGTGCACAGGGACTATTCTGAGGGTGTGTGGTGTCCCGAAGGTTCAGGCATTTGTTCCCCAGTTGATAGCACTGTTGACCGAGGCTAAGGGGAGCTGCAGGCTTGTTGGAGAAAGTGTGTCATGGAAAGGGGGTGCAGTTTTGAGAGCTTAAAGCCTGGCTCCACTTCTAGTTCACGCTCTGCTTGGTTCTCATGTGTGAAGGTGTGAGCTTTCAGTGCTCCTGCTACCATTATCCCTGTGTCTTGACGCTGTGCCTTCCAGCAGCGATGGGTTCTTACCCCTCTGGAACTCCTCTCAAAATAATTATTTCATCCATGAGGTGCCTTGGTCATGACATTTTATCACAGCAATAGAAACATAATTAATACAGGGTTTGAGGTGCCAAATTGGAAATCACATTACTGTTCAGTGACAGAACTATTTTTAAGAAGGTTCTACCACAATCGCAGAGAGGAGACAGAAGGGGAGTGCTCACTGGGGACTCATTCATGACATGATGTAAACTTGAATTTCCTTCTCCTACATGGGCTCTCCCCACCTAGAGAGCCTGCCCACAGCTAGAGCATCCTTTTGCTTTCCCTGAGCTGCATCTTCCCCACATCTCTAACCTCCAAGGCTATGCTTGTCTAACCTTTGCAATACCATTTCTAGGTCCCCTCCACCTCTTTGAAGTAACAAAATCCTGCTGGTTTCATTCCTAAGGGCAGGGTAGATTTGCTTCTGGGAAGATTCCTAGAAAATAACTATTTTCCTCTAATCTGTGGGTCTGTGCTACATGGAGGCAACAGCATGATTGTTCCCAGAATGTGGCGTACCAAAGTTCACTGACTTCTGAGAATACCAATGCCAGAGGGCACAAAGTATAGAGCATCTTAGCTGGGAAGACAAGAGAACGTTTAGCCGTCATGTGACCCAGTAGGGCATTATTTTTTTATTAGTAAAAATGGAATAGGAAGGAAATAGGGCCTTAGAGTGAAGCTATGATCTCTTGATTCACATCCATAGTGTGACTACCATTCAGTCTAAGAGATGGACCAAAGTATGCATGACAATTAAGTATAGCAAGACTTGTGTGGAATCTCAATGTGCTGCCTTTGTTTATAATCAAATAGTCAAAAGAGAGCCATTCTGTCATTACTCATCATGAGCACACACACTGCTGTGAGCATTCTTCTATCTATGTCTGTGCGTATCCGAGAGTGCGTTCCAGTGCTGCGGGGAACCAGTGACTAGTTCTCAAAAGGCCCACTCTGTGTCCCAACTCTGGGTTATCCCCTTTAGAAACAGACAACTCTGACTGAGCCAAGTCTGCACCCGTGACTGGTACATTTGAGAAGACAGAGCCCTGCAAATACTTGAGCTACGGAGACAAAACAAATGCTGTTGCAAACAATGGAAGTCAGGAATCCCGGCCACTTGTCAGATACTTCTTCGTCCTATATGTCCACACATCCAGGTCCTAAAAAGAGTTGTCACAGATGCTGTAGGGAAAGAAGAATTATTTTTCTATTTCTAAGCATGAA
This sequence comes from Rattus norvegicus, assembly GCF_021556685.1. Classification (NCBI taxonomy): domain Eukaryota; kingdom Metazoa; phylum Chordata; class Mammalia; order Rodentia; family Muridae; genus Rattus; species Rattus norvegicus. The sequence goes on along the minus strand of NC_141550.1, from coordinate 32,870,086 downwards.
TAGCAAAACAGAAAGAGTGCTAACAGTTGAGGCACCATATGTGAACCTCTCTGAGCCATGCGTCATGCTGAGTTGAAGCTGTGGCTTTCTGTGTGCACTCTCAGCAGCGTCTCCCCATGCTGAGGAGAGCTGTTGTCATCTCAGATCATCTCTGCTGTATAAACGACAGCCTTGAAAGAGGCTCCCATGGAGCATTTAGTACCAGGAGAGAGACATGTTCACAGGGAAAGAATGCAGACCTATATCATACACAACCTCCTCAACCCTTACCCAGAAGCTTCTCTTTACTGTGTCTTTTACTGTAGCTGGTGCTGAGTTCAGCAGACAACTTAAGTACTGATATTTGACTTCTTCTAAAACAAGGTAAGTTTCAGTCCTGTCATTGGTGGCTTCACCAGAGGTGGTGTATTTAACATTTCATCAGAAAGACAGGCCCTTCTGCACCACCTGTGAGGCATTCAGTGGCCCCGGGAACCAAGGGGAAGCTTTCTTCCTGCCTAAGTTCCATGTTACTGTTCCTGTTCCAAGTTCCTGTTGTGAGGAAGAACCAGACAGGTAGTAGATACTGGTGCAGACACTACTGAGCTGGACAGAGCTTGCTAGAGTCATTCACATCACAGCTCAGCCCTGGCTGACACCTACTCAGAACTGAATCTAATCCAGCCTTTCCTCTCCTGTGTGTCTAATCCAACCTCGACCCCTACCCACTTGGAGGGCCACACTAAAACTACCAGGATCGCACTCGGCGCACACGAGCATGCACGCTCACACATGGACATCCATACCCTCATCCCTGACTCACTCGTGTTCTTCCCATATCAGCACTCCACATTTCTTCCTGTGCTATTGCTTGGTTCCTACTCTACTTTAATCCAGTTAGAAGTTTTTAGTTTTTCTGGACTCCCACTTGTGACTACCCTTAGGGTAGTGCTCCAAGAAATAGACTTGGTCAGGTCTCATGCTTCTGGTCCTTCCACTGGGGGTACAAAAACAGTAAGCACAAGCGAGGGGCTGAATTTTGATGAAGAGAGTCAAACAATCTACACAGTAAAGTCAAAACAGCAGCCTCCCAGAAGGACAGTTAGAACAAGAAGACAGAAAGATCCATATCTCAAAAAACCTGAAAGGACTTCTTAAAACTTTCTGGAGTTGTCTCTGTTCATCTTTCCTGCTAACATAAGCTTTGCCAAAATGTAAGATGGCTATTCTCATGATCAGATGCAGCCAATATCAAAATATAGAAGAAAGCAATCCAGATCAAATGGGGCTAGGTTTAGAGAACACGAGGACCCTATGATGATTGGTCTACAGGATCAACTTGATGGGTTGTAGTATCTCCTCGGAGGTTGAGGTGCCTCTGGGCATGACTGTAAGAGAGTTTAAAGAGAAGGTTGATTGAAAGCAGCTAAACCACTTTGAGTGTGGGCAGCACCATCCCATGGAGGAGCCCAAACTGAATAAAAGAGGAGAAAGTTGGTCACCATTAATCCTTTTGTTTGTTTACTTGTCTGGTCCAGCATGATGTAAACAGTCTTCACCTCGTGCTCTGCCACCACACCCTCCCTAGATGATAGCATGAACCTGTTGGAAACCATGCATTAATGGGAAGATGTTCCTCTTCCCATGGCAGTCAACACATCATTTCCTAAGCCCTGTTCTTGGTGTCATGAAATGGGATCAGCACTGTGCAGATATCCCAGTACTCAGTGTTACTGATAGAACAACGGAGGAATTCATGAAACCTTGGAGGAAATCCTGTCCAACTTCCACATCAGAAGAAGAAATAGATGAGCTCCGAGGAACGGCAGTGTTCACTCAGGCTTACCCAGGGTTACATCCTCGAGACTCCTCATGGACTCAGAGTCTCACATCTTTGTGTCATTGCCTAGTCTAAAAAACCTGCAGTGAATATGTTCCTACTGTTATACCTAAGCCACACATAGGCCGGTTTTCTGGATGATAAGACATCACACACATTTCTTTATTCTCAGGGCAACCATTTAGCTTTTGGACATCTCTCCACACTGTTCACACGCTTAGTTTCTACTTTAGTACTACTTTGCATGTCTGAGCCTAGAACATTAGTGTTCTCTTGTCTATTTGCCAGGTAGTCAGAAAAAGAGTATCCTATAGTTTCTCCATCCTTCTCCACAAAGCCTCTCTTCAGGCCTCATTGACTTTTGTCAACAAGATGTCCAAATTTCAATGTCAACACAATCCACCCCAGCATCCTCAGGAGGTGCATTCTAGGATCCCCAATGGCTATCTGAATCTCTGGTTAGTACAAACTCTATATCCATTATGTTTTCCCCTCTGGTAAAGTTTAATTTATAGACTAGGCATAATAAGATATTAATGAAATAAGAGCAATCAAAACAATATGTTATAATGAAAGATAAATAAATGTGATCCATCTCTCTTCTAAAATACATACTTTACAATTTATTGTTTTCAGACTTTGGTTGACATCAAGAAACTGAAACTGTAGAAAACAAAAGCATGAACAAGGGGTACTGCTTTATCCTAGAAGTACTGGTTAGCTCAGAGAAGACAGGCCACTCAGTATCATAGGACGCATTCCTCCACATCACCGAAGATGAATTGAGCAAACACATGAGGGCCACCTTCTACCACACCCCTTGTTTATTTTTATGTTTGTTGCTTCTAAGCCACCTTCCACCCTTAGGAACTTTGAATACAATAAAGAGATTCTATATTTAGCTCATAAAATTCCATTTTAAAACAACACAAGAAATACAGGTAATAATATTATATATGAGACATTTTTTGAGAAATTTCTTTATGTGCTAGATTCACAAATATACACACAAAGATGGGCATGTTCATTTGCTTGATTGTTGTAAAATATTTATTTCATTTATATTAAAACATCATGTTAGCTGGAGGAGCACACACTTGCAATTGCACCGCAAAGAGGAAAATGTTGAGCCCAGAAGTTGAAGATGAAGCTAAGCAATATAGAGTCTCTCTCTCTCTCTCTCTCTCTCTCTCTCTCTCTCTCTCTCTCTCTCTCCCTCTCTCTGTTGCCTCTCTCTCTCTCTAACACACACACACACACACACACACACACACACACACACACACACACTATAAACCTTAAAAACATATAATAAAAGAGGGTTGTGTGTGTAGCTCAGTAGTAGCCCAATTGAAAACATGCACAAAGCCCTATGTTCCTTCCTGTAACAACAACCCCCACCCCGTGTGTGTATATATCTATATGTAAAATAAGGACTTAACCTTTCCTCTTCATTCAGTGAGATCCTTTACATCTTGATTTTAACAGTCCTTCCAATGTGATTTGTCATAAAGCAGGACAGTGTTAGGTCTCCTGGCATAGAGCAGTCTCCCCCAGGCTGCTGATCACCATGGTGACCTACCCTTCTCAGACATGTTCACGGAACCCATTAGAAAAGTACAGGCATCCACCACTGACCTCTAGCCCACATACCTTCACTCCATTTTGTACACTAGCATATAGTCACAAGAGACTGGGCCAAACACCTTGCTGAACCCCCCATGGGTGCGGCATTTCCTTGACCTACCAGTTTGATGACCCTGTTTAAAGAAACTGAATTTGCTTTAACATGACTTATGCCTGGGAACCTAGACTTGAGCAAATGCCCCACTGCCCTGCCTCTGGCAAATATCGGCTGACAGGCCCTGCCCAGCTTGTCAACTCTACCACATAAGAGTTTAAAGAACAGCAAATAACTTCAGGGTGGGGTTGTTCATAAATATACGGGCACCATGAGGTCTTGAAATACCCTGGAGTGGGCTTGAGTGAGTGTTTCCTAGGAGCAAAGCAGCACTTCCCACCACCAGGGCCTTGTGGAGGACAGAGGAAGAGGAGGGAGTGCTCCAGGCTATTGCCCAACTCACCCACTCTGTCCTCCAAGGCAGTCTCTGAAGGCCTCGCTTGCTCCAGATTTCACCAGAAACCATTGTTTTGGGTATTTTGGGGGGTCCACTGTACCATGGAATAAACTCATATGGCAGAAGGACTTGAGCATAGATAGCAAGCATCCCATTCAACTCATCCCGGTTCATTCAGAGACCTGATACTGACTGCTCTTAGCTAATGCATGTGGCCTTGCCAGCAGCCCCTTCCCCCATCACGGTGATGTGACACCAGGCTAAGTGCTATTATGTACAAAATTCCACGATGGGAAGTATATCTAAAATCCTTACGAGCCGGACTCTAGTTTCTGCTTTGACCCCGAGGGGCTCCTTTTATGTAGCTTAAGTGTTTTGTTGCATGAATATTAGTGTGGTCATCATTCTTTAGTGTACAGGTGGGATGATCACCAGTACTATGGAGACAATGGCCAATGTGTCCCCAGGTGTTGCTATCCTTTACCAAGTCCCTCAGCAAGAAATTAGGAGAGGTGAGGCCATTTTGGGGTGGTGGCTACTAGGGACATGCCACTGGTGGATTTCTTAAGGCAACACCATCCCTTTGGTAACTGAGGGACATGACTGACATGGTGTAACTGAGGATGTGAAATGTCAACTCTGTGTGTTGAATCCAGTTGAGAGGAACAAAACAAAGAAACCAATGAGGTCTTGTTTCATTCTAACAAATATTGATATTTAGAGTGAACCCAAATAGTACTACACATATGGTATGCTTTTCAAAGCAGGATTATGTAGATTACTTAGTCTGTACTAACATACATAGGCCCAGACTTTAACCCACTCCTCACTGCTTAAACACTCAAACTTTAAGAAGCTGACGGATTTAGTCAATGCTGCCAGCACTAAAATTCATTTTTTTTAAAAATCAAAGATATGGGTTTTTTCCAGGACAAAGATAAGGAAGAAAATTTGGAAAACTTCAGAATTTAACTCCAAGAGTCTTGGGTATTGGTCCCTATTGTAAAGTAGGGGTCAAGTCCTTGCACAGATTGTTCAAGTGTTCTGGGTTCCAGTCTCTTTGCCACAGCACTTCATCCCTCAGGAGGATGGAGAGTCAGAAACGACACATACAGCACACATGGCATGAAGAAGTTGTAACTACAACACCACAGAGCTGTTAGTTAAGTCTTCCAGTAGTGAGCGTGCTACAAAATGTATATGGCAAGCAGTATTGTTCAATGTAAAGGAAAGGTTAGACCACTGTGCTTGACACAGGAGCAGCACCCACATAAAACTGCTAAACAATGATCAAGGGAAAGAAGTTCACAAGTGAGAGGCCTGGGAAACCCTGCATGAGGGCAGGGGAGTGGGGGGAGAGATTGAACTTTGTAATTGTCAACTTTTCCAAATTTTTGTCTCAGAGCCTATCCACCCAATACTGGGAGCTGCCTGTCTGAGCACTGTTCTTGAGTGAGAGCAATTCCAGCCCCTCTCTGAGGTGGAGAGATTAGAGTCGGGAAGACAAATAAATTAGAGCCTGAGGGGCCTCCATTTTAGTATTTGCCAATCCTACAAAAATCTCAAGAGTATTTTCTTACATAAAATTCAAGTTGAATATTGGCCATGATGGTAGATTCCAGCACTCGGGAATGAGGCATAAGGGTCTCAAGTTGGAGGCCATCCTGGTTTACATAAGGAGAGCCCATCTTTAAAGGGGGAAAGAAAAAAAAACAAAGAGCTAAAGTTAGCTGCATTAGAATGCTGACTTCATTCTTGGTGCACAAAGGAAAAGTAATTAGAGGCTGGAGGTTTAGCTCAGTGGGAACGTGCTTGCCTAGGAAGGGCAAGGTCCTGGGTTCAGTTCTCAGCTCTTGAAAAGAAAAATAATTAGGGAGGAAGCTCAGCCCCATGCTATGACATGGGTGAACTTTGAGGACATGATGCTAAGTGACCTAAGCCCGTCACAAAAATGACAAATTCTGCATGATTAGACTTTTGTGAAGTCCTAGAAACTACCAACTGCATAGGCAGAAAGCAGAATGTGGTTGGGACTGGGGTTGGGGACAGGGGGTGCTCAGTAAACTCAAGAGTTTCAGTTGTACAGGATGGAGAACTGAGGTTTGCAGTCAAGTACACATATTAAATTCCACTCCACTGAACTTCGTGCTTTCCAATGAATAAATTGCAAGTTGCATGATCTATGGCTCAGCAGGTAAAGGCATTTGCTTCCAAGTCCGACCTCCTGAGTTGGAACCTCAGAACCTATGTGGTAGAAAGTGTTAGAAAGATAGAAACGAATCCCAGAAATTGTTCTCTGAACTCCATATGTGTGCCATGGTGCACTCACGCACGTGCACACACACACACACACACACACACACACACACACACCACACACACACACACACACACCACACACACATACAACACACACAACACACACAACACACACATACAACACACACACACCACACACACACACACACCACACACACATACAACACACACAACACACACAACACACACAACACACACAATACACACACAACACATACATACAACACACACAACACACACACACACAACACACACATACAACACACACACACACTTAATTTTTTAACAAGTTAGCAATTTATGACAGTGAAACTGCAATCCCTGACCAAGGAAGAAAGATTACCAACTCAGTGTCAGCCTTAGCTATCCAGTGAGATTCTACTCAGAAATAAAAAAACAAATTAAAAAGTGTTACATCCGCTGTTATTTGCTAATTCTCTATGGATATCGTGGACACTTCCTACACACTGCCACCTCAATGTTACAAAATGTGTCCTTCCTAACTTGGCCTCTCAGTCACCATAAATATTGCCACTTCTCATCCACTGGAGTCTAAGGTGCTTCGTAAGATGCTGTGCTTTGCCTGAAGCAATGGCTTCTCTTCTCCCAGGCATTTAGTTCTGTTAGGTGAGGCTGCCAGGAGGAAGCTCAGAAAACCCGGCACACAACCGACTCCAACAGCTCTCGGCTGGGCCCGGGCCAGACATTTGGCAAAGGTTCCCCTGGACTGGCATGCTTACACAATCTCTGTTCTACAAAATGTTTTCTTAAAGTATCTCTGCCCATAAATGCAACACAAACAACCTGCCGGTGAGTCACAGGACTTGAACACACGCTAAGTCCATGTAATAATCTTTATGTAGTTTGTTTCTTAGTCATTGTCTGGCCCATTAGACAAATATGCACCGTGCATTTCTTTGAAAATAATCAGGGCCTCCATTGAAACTTATGGCTGTAAATAGACCCAGCAATAAAGAGTTCCGCAGTGAGTGTAACCAAAGGAATTTTTAAAGATACGAGCAGGTTTGCAGTCACAGGGAATCAAGGAGCTCCCTGAGTGTAGCTGATCATTCGATGGCCTTTTATGACTTAGCCGAGCACTTGAGAAATCTCCGGTTGGGGTCAGCTTTGCTTAGAACAAAAGGCCATAATGCCCAGTGGCAAGAACATGGAGTTCAGCTTTCTAGTTTATTTGGCAAGCTTGACCCCAGCTGCTTCATTGTCACAGGAAAACATGACCATCCCCAGCAAAGAGGCACCCAGGAGAGGGTAGCAGTTATTTCATTAGCACACACAGTAGGCGCTGGGGCCTGCCGCTTGCTTACAAGCTATGGGAATGTGGATAACGTTGCTTCCATTTCTCCTCTCAGAGATGGCATTTTACAGGGTGGTTTGATTTAACATTCCTGTCGTCTGCTAGTGTGAGCGTGACTCCTGCCTCTGTCCTCATCTTGGTGCAGTGTTCTAGGACTTACTATAAAGTAGAAAGCTCAGTGCCTTTCTTGTAAAATTAACTTCGTGATTTTTTTAACATTTTATTGGTTATTTTATTTATTTACATTTCAAATGTTATCTCCCTTCTCAGTTCCCCTTCCACAAACCCCTTATCCCATCTCCCCTCCCACTGCTTCTATGAGGGTGCTCACCCACCATCCACCCACTCCCACCTCATGATGGGGCGTCAAGCCTTCACAGGACCAAGCGTTTCCCCTCCCTAAAGTGAACTTTGTGTCAGATGAGTTTGCACAACTCTCAGCTAATGTAAACATTTGAGGTTGGCAGGCTAAGCAGTGATATTATATGCCAAAACTATATGTGGGAGTTGTAAATGGCTTCGCTTTTGATATTTTCAACTTACTAGGGTTTCTTTAAGTTGTAGCATCCATATATATGATAGAGAGAGAGCCAGCCATGGTGGTTAACCTTCACAACTGAACAACTGTAATCTCAGCACTAGGGAGGCTGAGGCAGGAGGATATAGATTTTAAAGCCAGCCTGAGCTACACAGTCAGATCCTGTCTCAGAAAAATGAACATTTTAGAAAGAGAGAATTTTGGTAGAATTTCATTAAAAAGTTCAAGAACTCAAGGGAGACAGACCCTGTCACCCAAACAGTATGTTCATACTCAGCTTTTCACACACACACACACACACACACACACACACAGACACACACACACACACATCACATTCACACACACACACGCACACACACATGCACACATACACACATACACACACATCACATTCACACACACACATACCACACTCACACACACACACACATATCACATTCACACATCACATTCATCACATATAATCACAGACACACACACACACACACACACACACACACACACACACACTCTCAGGGAGCAGGATGGGAAACAGACATCAGCATCCATGTCTCCTCTGAGCCATGACAGTCACCATCCCTGAGGGTGACACTCTTTTCTCTTTCAGCCCAAATTCCCTTCGGCATCACTTCCTCTGACTTCTTACTTGTTATAAAACCTGTGTGCCCTCTTTATTCATGTGTCTTTCTTCTTGAACCTAGATTTTAAGAGATTACATCATGCACAAGCGAATGCTGCATAGTGGCTGCATAGTGCCGTTCACTTTTACCAATCTATCATGGAGGAAAGACACTAATATGGACAGGTTACATGAGGCTTCTTCAATGTCATCCTAGTTATTCCAGTGGACAGTCATTTCATGGTGGCATTAACCCCACGTAATAAAGAGGATAAATAGGCAAGGGGCAGTGATGGCTGCCCTCATCATCAGACTTAAGGTAACTAGCGGTAGGGGAGACTGCATGAGCCTGGGTCAAGGGTCTTGAGTCCCACAGTGAACTCCAGAATCCTTCTGTCTCACTAACATTCTTGAAATCTGGTGGAGCCCCTGATGAGTACCTGGGTCTTCCTATATCTCTTCTAGTCCTACCCTTAAGTAAGCATACTTCACACTTTAATCAGAGTAGTATCAAGAAACAGAAAGGAGAAAAAAGTAGGAGCACGTGTCTCTTTCAGAGGGATATGCAAGCATATGAAAAGAGAAAGAAGAGAGGAGTCCAGCCTGGGAAAGACTTCAGGGCTGTGGGAAAGCTCAGCTGTTCTGTTTTTCATTAAACAGTAACTACAGCAATTCTATGGCCATGTGGCACCAGCTCTTCTGTATATTTTGGACAGTATAAATTTTCCTTGCCCTTTGACCTGGTGGCACAGAATTGTAGCCTTAGTTACCCAGGAGGTTGTGGCAGGAACTTCATGCCTTCAAGGCCTGTTTGTAGAGTGAGTTCAAGACCAGCCTGAGCAACTTTAGTGATTGATTCTCTGGGAAAAAAAAGGTCTAGGGAGGTATCTCAGCAGCAAAGTGTTGGCTAAGGTGTGTGAGGCCCTGGGTTCAGTGTCAGAGAGGGAGGGAAGGGGAAGGGAGGGAGAGGAAATGTAGCTCAGCATCGCATGGTTTGAGCTGAGATATAAATGGCATACATCATGAAGTCAAAGTGAGGTGAGAAGAGACCATTTCAACGCTCCTTGTTTAACAGGAACAAGACAAAAACCAACTCAGCAATTGAGGCACTGCAGAAGGTTTAGTGTGGTAAGAAACACTTACATGTCAGAACTCCCACAAGACAGGCTGGCAGGCTGGGCAGGACATGCTTCAGCAGGTCATTGAACGTCGCAGAATGACCTGACCTTTTGGACAGGATGGCTGGTTCCACTTCAACTTCCATTTACTATCTACCTCTGTATCTTTCTCTTTTCATATGCTTGCCTCTCCCTCTGAAACAGGCGCATACTGCTACCTTTTGTCTCCTTTTTTGCAACATACTTTTTTTTTGTTCCAAATTTCCATGCTTTCTTCACATCATGGAAATGCTACTGTGTGCCACTACTCCTTTGGAATAGTGTGCCTTGGAAGCTCTCCAGTACGGTGGCATTCACTAAGTCACTGTTAGATTGGTGAGGGGAAGCCAGCCATGGTGAGAGTGTAGCCTGCTGAGTAGAGGAATCTGTTGTTGTTGTTGTTGTTGTTGTTGTTGTTGTTGTTGTCTGGATATTTTTGTTGCTGATTTTTCTTTTTTGTTTTTCTGTTTTCAGGTCAACTTGACACAAACAAAAAGAAATATTGGTTAATAAAATATCTCTATCAGATTGTCAGTAGGCAATGCCAGGGCATTTTCTTGATTAATAACTGGTATAGAAGAGCACAGGCCACTTTGGGTGGTGTCACCCCTGGAGCAGGTAGGTGGTCCTGGGTGTTTAAGAACGGTAGCTGAGTAAACAAAAAGATAAAGCCAGAACATAGCTTCCTTCATGATTTCTGCATCAATTCCTACCTCCAAGTTCCTGCGCTGCTTGAATTCCTGTCTTGGCTTCCCTCAGTGATGGACTGTGGTTAAGATATGAAAGCCAAATAAACCCTTTCTTCCTTATGATGTTTTTGGTCATAATAGCAATAAAAAGCAAACTAAGTCAGAGCATTTACCCATAGAGATTGACGTGTTCTCGTAAGTCAGTGGTTAATTTATTATTTGACCAATTTCTAAACTTAAAAAAAAATGCAGGGGGAAAAATTGGGTTGCTAGACATGGTTTGACAACTTACATCTTTAAACATCGTACTATGAACAACAAAAGAAGCATGTTCTCCTCCAGAATTTAAAACATCTGTGCGATACAGAATAGGGTTGTGGACATCACGTCTTCACTATTGCTCCTTAACAGTCAAAGACTCACAAAATGCCATTTAACATCCCTCTTAGAACTATATTCTAAGGACCAGTTGGGACAAATTCACCAACAAATACCCATCCACAGGAAGGGATAGAATTCATTCCCTGCCTGATGCTTGCATGCTAACCCACCCCGACTGCAGACTGTGCCTCCAGCCATAAAATTTGTCTTTTGAAGTATCAGCATATCAAAGAGATGTCTCCATGCACATTCTATCAGTTACATTGTACACAGTGGCTACAGTATCAAACCAGCCTAGATGGCTTTCCATTGACAAATGAATGACAAGAATATAGGATAACACAAGAGTAATATTCGGTCATAAAACTAATTGTTCTGTAGCATTTCGAGGACCATTAAAGGAACTGGAGGATATTGAGTGTGATGGCTAATTTCAACTGTCAACTTGACTGGATGCAACTAAAACCCAAGTAGGTGGACACAGCTGTGAGAAACTTTTCTTGGTCGGTTCATTTGAGGTAGGAGACTCAGTCAAAATCCAGATCATTTGAGGTCAGAAGATTCACCCTAAATCTGGGCAACACCTTCTGGTAGCAGACTACGTAAAAGGACATGGATAAAGAAAGCTTGTGCTTTTCCTTCTGCTGACCCTCATTCCCACAGGCATCTGTCCCCTCCTGTTGCTTGCCTGATGTTAGAACCTGCTTCTTTGGGATTCCAATGAGAACTGAAGGCTGGCATCTGTCTAAGACCTCCCTGAGACTTCAGCACCTGACTGGGACTAAACAACTACTGGACTTTGGCCTTTCTGTCAGGAGGCAGCACTTTTTGGTCTACTGAGACCACAGCTCATAAGCCACTCTAATAAATCCCTTTCATATATGTGCATATATATGTGTATATATATGCTCATATATTTACATATATATTATATACATATATACATATATATACATGTATACCTTAGTTCATTCTATTAGCTCTGCTCCTTAGAGAATCCTAATATACCCTTAAGTGAAAAATGTTCCATGTTCTCTCTTATATGTAGATGTTTTAAATATATAAGTATATAATGAGTATTCAAATATGAGTATATAGTGAGTATTTAAATATATGAATATGTAATGGTTATTTAAATATATGAGTAGAATAAGATGTACGAGAAGCTGAGAAAGGTTTGTGGGATAGAGGGAGCTGTTTGGATGTCAGGTGCCACAAAACACAGTTACATTGAAAGGACAAAAGACAGTATTCTGTATCATGGACAGGGTGAGTGTTCTTCACAATAACCTATTATTGCTGAAAGACAGGAGCTTGGGTTTCCAAAAATGATAAAGAAAAGGATACCATTGCTCTCATGTACTCCGCTTGTTGTATAAATGTACTATATTTAAACTTTTAAAATATTTAAGAGGATGGAATGGCAATCTTTGTCATTAAATACTAATATCACATATACACTCTTCTCTACATATGGCCCACCACACCATCATACTGTCACCTCAAAAAGCAAAAAGGACACCACAAAGCTCCTTTTGTGAGTGCCACTGTCTCTTGGTTTTTCTGTTCACAGCCTTCAGAGCTTGAGAATTTCCCAACAACAAGAAGCTTTAAAAATTGTGAAATAGATTCAAAGACATTGTAAACACAGTGTTTATATAATAATGGGAAGGGAAATACATTTCCCTAGGCTTGACATCACCAAATATCTAAGAGACCCTTCCAGATGTTCAACTCATCTTCATTTTTCTTCAGTGTTCTGCAGTCAGAAAGCTTGCACCCAAGCATGAATTCCTTCCTGCAAACCAGTTGCACCTGCAGGGTCTGATTAGAGGGGCATGAATCCAGCGTGCTAGCAATCAGGCAATTCCTCTGTGCAACTTCTTCCCTAGAACAATGCTCACTTTCAGAGAGTGCTACCCATTTCAAGTGGATGGTAGGCATGACACAGCTGCCCTCTTCAATACCTTGGATAACCTGCCCGTTGCCACATGATAAGCAGACAGCCAGAGCAGAGGCCTTGCTTAAGGTTTCTCCCTAGATAAGGTTACTTGGGCGTAATGGTGTCACATAAACCTGTGGATGGCAGCATCTCACTCTGGGCCTGAAGCCAGCTACAGCACCCTGTATTTCAGGAAGCTATGTAAGCTCTTTCCCATTAGCCCTTATCTACCTCACCTGTCTCATCTTCCATTGGCTCCGCCTTCTGATGAGTACCCTGTGCCTCAGCTATATACTTCTGTGTTATCATCTATGACAAATTCAAGTTGCCACCAAGTGTTGGCAAGTGGCCAGCAGCCCGCTTTTCTCACTTAGCTCAGCTGTCCCCCCTCCTGAACTAACTCTCTCTCTCTCTCTCTCTCTCTCTCTCTCTCTCTCTCTCTCTCTCTCTCTCTTCCTCCCTCCCTCCCCTCCCTTACCCTCCCCTCCCCCTTCCCCTCTCTCCCTCCCTCCCTCCATGAATAGTTAGCTAGATGACCAAGTACCAGAAAAATAATTAAACATGACACCCAGGAACTGAAAACCAAAATGTGAGGTTTTGCTGAGGTCGGTGGGAACTGCCTAACAATGGCTTAAGCCCTCCCCTCGCAACCATAAACTTGCACATCCTTGAAGGGAAAAGCTGCAACCAGAGTCCCAACACTCTCCTCTGGGCAGAGAGGAAAAGGGCTGAGGCAGTAACTTCCCAGGCTGCTTCTAAGGTCAGTAGGAACCACAGGTAAGGAAGGCACTACCCTCCCCTCACCAGTAGAACATAACTGAGCCAAGAGTGCATGTAGGAGGAAACTGAGAAGTTACTGCTCCACATTACACAGCCCTGCCAGAAACTCAAGCAAACAGTAACTGCTTTAACCTCCCCTGATGCAATGCCCACCTCATATCTGGTTTAACGTTTGAACCAGAGTTACAAATGATGCCTACCCAAGTATCATAGTTTGCTATATGAAATATCACAGAAAGAACAAAAAGTTCAAAACTCATGCCACCAAGGAACAAATATTATCCAGTTTGATTTTATTAAAAAAAACTATAGAAATCAGTGTGGTCATTCCTCAGGAAAATGAGAATAGATCTATGTCAAGATCCATCTAGCCTTAAAAGCTCTAGAACAAAAACAAGCAAATACACTCAGGAGGAGTAGAAGGCAGGAAATAATCAAACTCAGAGGTGAAATCAACCAAGTAGAAACAAAAAGGACCATAGAAACCATCAACAGAACCAAAAGTTGGTTCTTTGAGAACGTCAACAAGATAGATAAACTCTTAGCCAGACTAACGAGAGGACACAGAGAGTGTGTCCAAATTAACAAAATCAGAAATGAAATGGGAGACATAACTACAGAATCAGAGGAAATTCAAAAAAATCATCAGATCCTACAACAAAAGCCTATATTCAACAAACCTTGAATATCTGCAGGAAATGGACAATTTCCTAGACAGATACCAGGTACTGAAGTTAAATCAAGAACAGGTAAACCAGTTAAACAACCCCATAACTCTAAGGAAATAGAAGCAGTCATTAAAGGTCTCCCAACCAAAAAGAGCCCAGGTCCAGACGGGTTTAGTGCAGAATTCTATCAGACCTTCATAGAAGACCTCATACCAATATTATCCAAACTATTCCACAAATTTGAAACAGATGGAGCACTACCGAATTCCTTCTATGAAGCCACAATTACTCTTATACCTAAACCACACAAAGACCCAACAAAGAAAGAGAACTTCAGACCAATTTCCCTTATGAATATCGACGCAAAAATACTCAATAAAATTCTGGCAAACCGAATCCAAGAGCACATCAAAACAATCACCCACCATGATCAAGTAGGCTTCATCCCAGGCATGCAGGGATGGTTTAATATACGGAAAACCATCAACGTGATCCATTATATAAACAAACTGAAAGAACAAAACCACATGATCATTTCATTAGATGCTGGGAAAGCATTTGACAGAATTCAACACCCCTTCATGATAAAAGTCCTGGAAAGAATAGGAATTCAAGGCCCATACCTAAACATAGTAAAAGCCATATACAGCAAACCAGTCGCTAACATTAAACTAAATGGAGAGAAACTTGAAGCAATCCCACTAAAATTAGGGACTAGACAAGGCTGCCCATTCTCTCCCTACTTATTCAATATAGTTCTTGAAGTTCTAGCCAGAGCAATCAGACAACAAAAGGAGGTCAAGGGGATACAGATTGGAAAAGAAGTCAAAATATCACTACTTGTAAATGATATGATAGTATATTTAAGTGATCGCAAAAGTTCCACCAGAGAACTACTAAACTTGATAAACACCTTCAGCAAAGTGGCTGGGTATAAAATTAACTCAAATAAATCAGTAGCCTTCCTCTACAAAAAAAAGAAACAAGCCGAGAAAGAAATTAGGGAAATGACACCCTTCATAATAGTCCCAAATAATACAAAATACCTCGGTGTGATTTTAACCAAGCAAGTAAAAGATCTGTATGATAAGAACTTCAAGCCTCTGATGAAAGAAATTGAAGAAGACCTCAGAAGATGGAAAGATCTCCCATGCTCATGGATTGGCAGGATTAACATAGTAAAAATGGCCATATTACCAAAAGCGATCTACAGATTCAATGCAATCCCCATCAAAATACCAATCCAATTTTTCAGAGAGTTAGACAGAACAATTTGCAAATTCCTCTGGAATAACAAAAAACCCAGGATAGCTAAAACTATCCTCAACAATAAAAGGACTTCTGGAGGAATCACTATCCCTGAACTCAAGCAGTATTACACAGCAATAGTAATAAAAAAAAAAAACTGCATGGTATTGGTACAGAGACAGACAGATAAACCAGTGGAATAGAATTGAAGACCCAGAAATAAACCCACACACCTATGGTCACTTGATTTTTGACAAAGGAGCCAAAACCATCCAATGGAAAAAAGATAGCATTTTCAGCAAATGGTGCTGGTTCAACTGGAGGTCAACATGTAGAAGAATGCAGATCGATCCATTCCTATCACCCTGTACAAATCTTAAGTTCAAGTGGATCAAGGACCTCCACATCAAACCAGATACACTCAAACTAATAGAAGAAAAAGTGGGGAAGCATCTCGAACACATGGGCACCGGAGAAAATTTCCTGAACAAAACACCAATGGCTTATGCTCTAAGATCAAGAATCTCCAAATGGGATCTCATAAAACTGCAAAGCTTCTGTAAGGCAAAGAACACTGTGGTTAGGACAAAAAGGCAACCAACAGATTGGGAAAAGATCTTTACCAATCCTACAACAGATAGAGGCCTTATATCCAAAATGTACAAAGAACTCAAGAAGTTAGACCACAGGGAGACAAATAACCCTATTAAAAAATGAGGTTCAGAGCTAAACAAAGAATTCACAGTTGAGAAATGCTGAATGGCTGAGAAACACCTAAAGAAATGTCCAGCATCTTTAGTCATAAGGGAAATGCAAGTCAAAACAACCCTGAGATTTCACCTCACACCAGTGAGAATGGCTAAGATCAAAATCTCAGCAAATACTGGTGAGGATGTGGAGAAAGAGGAACACTCCTCCATTGTTGGTGGGATTGCAGACTGGTACAACCATTCTGGAAATCAGTCTGGAGGTTCCTCAGAAAATTGGACATTGAACTGCCTGAGGATCCAGCTATACCTCTCTTGGGCATATACCCAAAAGATGCCCCAACATATAACAAAGACACGTGCTCCACTATGTTCATAGCAGCCTTGTTTATAATAGCCAGAAGCTGGAAAGAACCCAGATGCCCTTCAACAGAGGAATGGATACAGAAAATGTGGTACATCTACACAATGGAATATTACTCAGCTATCAAAAACAATGACTTTATGAAATTCATAGGCAAATGAATGGAACTGGAAAATATCATCCTGAGCGAGGTAACTCAATCACAGAAAAACACACATTAGGTATGCACTCATTGATAAGTGGCTATTAGCCCAAATGCTTGAATTACCCTAGATGCACAAAACACATGAAACTCAAGAAGGATGACCAAAATGTGAATGCTTCACTCCTTCTTTAAAAGGGGAACAAGAATACCCTTGGGAGGGAATAGGGAGGCAAAGTTTAGAACAGAGGCTGAAGGAACACCCATTCAGAGCCTGCCCCACATGTGGCCCATACATATACAGTCACCAAAGTAGATAAGATGGATGAAGCAAAGAAGTGCAGGCTGACAGGAACTGGATGTAGATCTCTCCTGAGAGACACACCCAGAATACAGCAAATACAGAGGTGAATGCCAGCAGCAAACCACTGAACTGAGAACGGGACCCCCGTTGAAGGAATCAGAGAAAGGACTAGAAGAGCTTGAAGGGGCTCGAGACCCCATATGAACAACAATGCCAAGCAACCAGAGCTTCCAGGGACTAAGCCACTACCCAAGGACTATACATGGACTGACCCTGGGCTCCAACCTCATAGGTAGCAATGAATAGCCTAGTAAGAGCACCAGTGGAAGAGGAATCCCTTGGTCCTGCCAAGACTGAACCCCCAGTGAATGTGATTGTTGGGGGGAGGGTGGTAATGGGGGGAGGATGGGGAGGGGAAGCCCATATAGAAGGGGAGGGGAGGGGTTAGGGGGATGTTGGCCAGGAGGGGAATAACAATTGAAACATAAGATTAAAAAAAAAAAGATCCTGCTAGCCCACTCTTGGGCATATACCGAAAGATCGCATCATTTTAGCACATTAAAGTTTTGCTCAATCATGTTCATTGCTGCTCTACTCATAGTACCAGAATTTGGAAATGACCTTGATGCCTTTCAAAGGAAAAATAAAGAAAACTTGGTACATTTGCATAATAGGGTATTACTCAGAGGTTTTTAAAAATGTGGCAAGGAAATCATAAAAGTCACAGGTGAATGGATGGAACTAGAAAAAACATCCTAAGTAACCCAGACCCAAAAAGATAAATAAGGTATGTATTCACTTATATGTGGTTTTTAGCTGTTAAGTCATTGATAACTAAGCTAATCCTGTATCATATCTAGCATAATAAAGAATTTACACAGTAAGCTTACAACTAACATTCTACTGAATAGGAGAAAACTCAAAGCATTTCCCTTAAAATCAGGAAGATAGGGCGGTACATTCTCTCCACTCATGTTCAATACAGAGTTTGGAGTCTCAGCTACAGCAGTAAGACAAGACAAGAAAATAAAAGAGATACAAACAGGAAAGAATATTTATTTACAGATGATATGAGCCTATACATAAGAGACTCTAAAGATCCCATCAGAAAACACTTAGACTTGATGAACAGGTACAACAATGTGGAAAGATACAAAATTAAGACACCGAAATTAGTAGCTTTCTCATATATCAATAACAAACATGCTGAGACAGAAATCAGAAAAAACAATTCCATTCACAATTTCAAAAATATCTAAAGGTAAAGGTAGCCCAGGAAGTCAAAGACCTCTACAATGTAAACTTCAATCCACTGAAAAAATAAAGAAAGTAACATATTACAATAGACGATGAAAGGATCTCCCAGGTTCGTGGATTAGAATTAATATTGTGAAAATGGCTATACTAGCAAAAGCAGTCTATGAATTCAATTCACTCTTTATCAAAATCCCAACATCACTTTTTATATAAATAACCCCTCTTCCAAAATTTTTAAAATTTATATAGAAGCATAAAAGACCTCAGCAGGGCAAAGCAATCTGGAACAAAAAGAATATTACAAAGTTGTCACCATCCCGACTTCAATCTGTACTACAGATATATACATTACTGTCACAAAAACAAACACAGATATGAATGGAACAGAGTTTAGGACACACACGCACACACACAACCACAAAACTAAAAATAGACTTCCTATATGACTCAGCTATGACTCCCTAGGTGTTTACCCAAAAGACTCTAAGTCGACCTATCACAGAGATACGTTTGTTGCAGCAGTGTTCACAACTGCTAAGGTATGGAACCGACCTACTGTCCATCTACAGACAGGTAAATAAGGAAAATGTAGCTTACAAACACAAGGAAATATTTCTGCCATAAGAAAAATGAAGCCATGCCATTTTCTGGAAAATCGATGCAACTGACGATGATAAAACTAGGTAAATTAAGTCACTTTCAGAAAGAAAATATCTCAAGTTTTATTCCTCCTGGACTTTATAGGTATATATAATCTTATATATTCACATGGCATGAAAGCAGAAGAAAAATGATCTAGGAGAGCAGAGGGGACCAATGGGAGTGAAGAGGAACGAGAGAGGAGAGAGAAGAGACTATGAGGGACCATATTCCCTCATACAGGAAGTCTAGTAGAGAAGCCAGCGAGGTGATAAGACAGTGGAGGTATTTGCTACTGAGCCTGAGATGACCTGTTCTGATCCCTGGGTTCCGTATGGTAAAAAAGACAGACGCAACTCCTACAAATTATCCTATGATTTCTGTATGAGTGCCTTGCCACATGAATGCCCCATGTGACATGGAGCTATTCTTCTGAGAATTAATATCCAGTATATATAAAGAACTCAAAAATATTAACAAGAAAAACTATTCAATCAATAAAATGTTAAATAGCCTCAAGATATATTTTACAAAAAAAATAAGTCTAAATGGTCAACAATTACAGAAAAATGCTAAATATACTTAGACTATTAACAAATTACAAATCAAAACTGTATCTTACAGCAGAGAGAATAGGTCTTACCAGAATAACAGAAAGAACAACTCTCTCTCTCTCTCTCTCTCTCTCTCTCTCTCTCTCTCTCTCTCTCTCTCTCTCTCTCTCTCACTTGATCTCTCTTACACACACACACACACACACACACACACACACACACACACAAATAGGTAAATACATGTAACTTTAAAAAATACTTCAAAGGTTATTCCATACTTGCATGAAAACTTGTTACATAACTCTGTCTAACAAAATTTTTTTTAAAAAGACCATGGTGCACATTGACTCTTTCTTCCATTGTGTCTCCCACAATCACCAAGCTCAACCTTCCCCAACACTTACAAGAAGATAGCATGTATTCATTCAACTGTATACTCTCCTTCCTTCTGCTGTTGGGAGTGCCATGGGCGAGTCTGTGCTGCAGAACACACAAAAAAAGGAGACAAAATTATTCATAGTCAGCTTAGACACCTCTCCAGACAACTCTCATCTAGAATTCTCATCCCTGGGGACTCAGGCTTAGGAGTCGTTTACTGGGAGAAGGTCTCAGGAATGTACATAATCTAAAATGGTTGCCCGTGTGTGTCAAAATAATTTTCTCATTTAAAAACATAAGATTAGTATCTTATATTAATTAGGATTCTACCGTTTTTTAATTCACATTTCAAACACAGAAAAGAGAAACTGAAAAAGACCTTAGGAGGAGGTGCACGCTCCCATGTGCAAGGATTGAGGTGATTCGCATGGTCAAAACATCCATGCTGCCCTAAAGCAGTCTACAAATTCAGTACAATATTCGTCAAAATTCCTGTAATGTGCTTTCATAGAACTAAAAAGAAAGCATCCAAAACTTTACCCAAGAATACAAAGGGCTTCAAGTAGCCAGGGCAAGGCTAAACAGAAGGAGCAATGCTGGGGGTATCATCATGCATGATTCAAATCTTACAGAATCAGAGTTACAAAGCCAGCATAGTGTTAGCCTAAAATCAGCCTTTCGGACCAATGGAAAAGATGAAGGAATCAGCCATCACATCTTCAGCCAACTCAACAAAGAGGTCAAAAGCATGCTTTGGAGAAAGGGCGATCTTACAAATGATGCTGGAGAAACTGATATTTGTGTTTATAAGAATGAAACTTGCCTTGTTCAGAAACCAAGTAAAAATAGACCAAGGGCATTAATATAAGGCCCAAAACATTGGAAGGAAGAAAAGGAAAACATAGGTGATAGCATCAACATACAGGCCTGGGCAACCATTTCTCCATTAGGACTTCAATAACTCAGAGAATACAAGCAAAAAAATGATAAGTAGGAAGTCATGAAACTTAAAAGCTTCTACACAACAGAAATCAAGAGTGAAGTGCCTGGATAAAAAAAATAAGGAAAACATCTTTGCTAGCTATTCTTCTGAGAATTAATATCCAGTATATATAAAGAACTCAAAAAATATTAGCAAGAAAACGTATCCAATCAATAAAACGTCAAATAGCTTCAAGATATATTTCACACACACAAAAAAAGTCTAAATGGTTAATTACAGAAAAAAACCACTAAATATACTTAGGCTATTAAGAAACTACAAATCAAAATATAGCTTACAGCAGAGAGAATAGGTCTTACCAGAATAACAGAAAGAACAAGTGCTGGTGAGGAGGTGGAAACTTTAAACGCCACTGGTGGGGATGTAAACCAGCACCACCACTCAGAAACTTATACAGAGATTCCTCAAAAACCAGAAACTACCACACCATTCCTGGACAGAGGCATGAAGGAAATGAAGTGAGCATACAAGAGTCACCCACATACCTGTTATCACTCACAGTCGCCAGAGTAGAGATGGAATGGCCTATGTGCCCACCAATGGGTGAATGGATAAAGAAAACATGGTCCATATACAAAATGCTGCGCCATTCAGTCATTGGAATTTAATTCTGTCATTATCAGGAAATAAATGGAACTATAGGATATGTTTTTCAAAAAGTCAAAAAGTAAAATAAGTATTTGTGTTTTTACATCAAATTGAGATATTATACACAGGCATTATGCTGAAGTAATTGATCGTTTATATGTAAAACACAGGTAAAATCAATAAAGATCTACTTGCCAACCTATGGTTGAGTTAGAAATCCTGTCTTGGCTATTCTTCTATTGCTGTGAAAGCAGCTGAGAGCTTTACATCCACAGGTAGCAGGTAGAGAAAGAGACGCTGGGTCTTGCATGAGCGTTTGAAGCCTCCAATACCACCCTAGTGACACATCTCTTCCAACGAGGTCACAACTCTTAATCCTTCCCAACAGTTCTATCAACTATGCACCAAACATTCAAACAGATGAGCCTATGGAAGCTACTCTCATTCAAACCACCACACTATATGCATGCGTGCAATCCTTACATCCTCAAACAAGTGTAGTCCTCCCCTTCGTCAAGGAAACTTCTCTTTGCAAGTGATGGACACTATTATGGAAAACTACAACCAATCAAATTGCTGAGTTGTGGAGCCCCAACTTACATGTCTACAGCACAACTTCTGCATTTAAGGCTTGGGGCTTATTGCAGACAAGGGACAGAAAGACTAACGGCCAGAAAAATGATGAGCTTGCTATGAGATTGTGTCTTCCAAAAAGGCAGAAGCCACACCCATGAGGTTTGGTCAACATTGCTCTTTGAAACATTTTTGATGGCATTTATGTGACAATTTTCTCCTGGAAGTCACTAGGACCCTGGGTGGGCAACATCTACACAGACCCCTTTGGTCTCCAACTTGACCTGGTCCTCCAGCCTCTCAGTATTGGGAAAGTGTGAGCAACCATGGTATTTGTAGTCCTTTCCATAAGTTTGATGTGTAGTCTGCACACATGGTTGATTCTATCACCAGAATGTACCTGCAAGCAGTGATTGGCCTAAAAAGCAACTAAAAATAACTTGTTTTCTCTCTACTCATGGAAACTATTTTAAAAACTAAGTTGTTTAATCACCAAAACTCCCTTGTGCCAAAAATGTTGGTTTACCAGCAGCAAGGGAGGGACTCAAGATTCTGGCACTAGAAATGACCTGGAACTAGCACCACCCAATGACCTCCTTACATAGGAGGGGCTCCAAGATGAAGAAACTTGCAAAGAAAGAGTCAGAAAGAACTGGACCTCAGGGCTCTGCTTTCCACCCCAAGTTACTGAGTTACCACAGTAGAAGATGAAATGCAACCAAACTACTTTAGATTTTAAACTGTAAAGGTTTGCACAAAGCCATCTAATAGCTTCCAGGTACTTGCAATGTATAAATGCAGAGAGCAAATATGAACATTTAGGAAAAACAGGGTGTGTGTGTGTCCTTTCAAACAAAACACAGCCCATGCACTGTGGCCTCAATAGCTTATCTTGTCCCTGCTCACACACCTCAGATGACAGGTGATCTCTTCCCACCTATAAACCTACTGTACAGCCTGTCCCACAGGCTTGCTTCACCCCCCAGAGCTGTCTCAGAGGAACCTCCTAATGTAGCTTAATAAACCTAAGCTTTCCAAAGCACCCATGGCTGTCTCTAAGGTCCTAAGTGACAGGACTAATATTGAACTATTTGAGCCCAAGCTCTGAGTCCTTAGAATTGATTACTAGCATCAAGCCTAGACTTCATAGAATAACCCAGAAAACTCACCCCAGTACTTCTGTTCATAAATTCTGCACTTGGCTAAGGGTCTTGAAAACTTCCTTTAAATGCTTCAAAATATAATTTTGCAAGTCCCCTCCCATGAAGATTAAGACTCTCTGCTTCATGTTCCTACACACTGAACTCCTGGAACCATCTACAGAATCCAGTATGATCATAACCCAAGGAAGAGCCTATTGTCCAGATTCAGAACTGGCCTACCTCTCATCCCTCTGTATCTGGTTAGAACTGACAGTGTGTCATTTTCCCATCTGCCAGGCCACTCCTGCTTGGATGCTCAAATGTGCTTCACAGAAGCTACACACATTTATGCCCACCAGTTGTTATCTTCAAGGTCTAATGGATGTTTCTCCCTCCTTGGTCCCTCGCACTGGACTCTGAATATAATGGCCAGCATGCACTAGTCAGAGTTGGTCAGAACCTTTCTCACTCTTGTGTCCAGAAGCATGAGGCTGATCAACTCTAACTGTAAGAGACTTGTTCTCAACACAAGATGAATACTGCTTTGAACACATTCACCACTCAAGGGAAACCTGCACATTAGCAGACAGGCTAAGGAAGCCTGTCAGTGTAGCTGCAGGAAGCCTGTCACCTCTAGAAACCAGATAACAGGTTGTTCCTTTAAGAGTGCCTCTAATGATTCTATGCATTGGGTCCTAAAGCTGGGAAATTAATCATTGTAGGGACCTTGCTAAGCTACTTTGAGTAGACTGGTTCCTTTTGTTCGTCCAGTAACCTGTCTTGGAGTCAGATCTTGAGTGTGTGCTCAGTGTGTGATCAACTAAACACACATTTGCATACTGCTTAATCTCAACCAGAAGTAGATTCCCATGAAGGAGACTGTGGACGAGATGTCTGCAATACCCTAAAATCCATGATACTAGCATGCTAGCCTTCGTTGTGGTGATATTAGGGAAGGCCACTTTGGGAGGTGACACTTATGAAGATGGAATCTTTCTGGTTGAGCCTTATAACAGGGACTCCAGGGAGCTCCCATGCCCTCTTTCCATTCTCTGAAAAGAAGACAGCCTGTATATTGGGAAGCAGGCCCTCACTGTACTGAACACAGACCATACTGTAACCAGCCTCAGGGCTGTGGGAAATACACCTCTCCTGTTGCTATGTCACTGTGTATGGTGCTTAGTTAGAGTAGCCCACACCAAGGCAGCTGAGACATCTGACTTGGGCCTCTTACAGTTCGCCTAGGGAAGGAAGTCTATTCATAGTCAGTTAAGTGAATTACCCAGATGAATGAGGAGATACACAGTGGAGTGACACAAGAGATATGCAAACAAGGACAGTAACCTTAAGAGCAGTTGCCCAACACATGTTTAAGATAAACAGGGCTGCTGAGTATGAACCCTGGGAAATATTTTGTACAGAGACGACACTCTCTTATCCATTTTCCCCTCCTGCTGCCTGGAATGCAGACATGTTGACTGCAGCTCAAGCATCCTCTGGATCTGGATTAGGATGTGTGGGTAATAGAACAGAAAACAGGAGCCTAGGTCTTTCCCGCTTAGAGGAGCAGCCATAGTCAGTCTGGGTCATCTCCTTTCAACTTGTGGGGAAGCAACACATGTTTTGTATTGGGCCCATTGTTCATTTGGGCTTCTAGCTACTACTGGCAAGGACTGTTACTAATCTTGTTGTTGCCTGATATCAGTAACAATGTGGACAACTGCTTTTTCCCTAAATTAAATATTTGTCATCTGCAGAGGTGTGCTGATTAGTGGGACAACAGAGGCTACTCTGCTGTCCAGGGCATTCCTGTCCTCCACACCACATTTCGCCCTGGGTAGGGGGTGACCACAATAGAAGGCAGGACATTTTGCAGCTG